>NC_092294.1:3458105-3545605 GCF_036320965.1 Panulirus ornatus | reverse complement strand
TTTCTTTGAGTTACGAGGTCAGTTGCTTGAGGGAAGAAGTTTGGTATTTCATATTCTTTCTTCCTTTTATACATGTTTTCTGTTGCATGCGTTAGAGAGGTAGCGTAAGGAACAGAAGAATGAGCCTTAGAAATAGAGAAATCCTCGCTTGGCTCCTTTCTCTGCTCTTTCTTTTGGAAAATCATACAGGAGGGAATGATTTCCAGCTCCCCGCTCCCTTTTAGACACGCAGTACGTGGGGAGTACTGTTTCTCCCCAATCCCCAGTAACTGTAATACGTATAAGCATTTAAGTGATTCTTAATTAATCATATCTCATTACCCCAGTTCGCTTTGAATAATTCAGAACTTTGTCTACGTTTTCTATATATCTAAGACGTGTGGCAGACTCACAGAAAAACAGGCAAAATACTTAATCTGGGTATAGAGACTTTTGTGAACATTGTGACCACTAGATACATTAGGCAACCCAAGTTTAAGGTGACCCAAGGTCACTCTATCCTACCTCAGGTGACCCCAGTAGACGAGTGCTAATCATGAGTTCTCACTCATTTTTCCCTCATGTCAACTATTTCTCGTTTCCTGTGGTTCTCATCATCCCCACCGTCATGGATGCCTGTGAATGACATTGTAAGGCTTTAAGACATTGCATTTTAATTATAGCAACCCTCTGCATACTGCATTGATAAATGTGATAAGCCTCAGGTCCTCAGGGTGTTATATATGCTTCTAGAGTAAACAGTTTCCACCTGTGGATATCTCCATCGCCTTGTCTCTCAACTCCTTGACAAAACTGGCTCTGTGAATGGAAGACTTTAGCACGAGTTGATCCTGAAGACTTTACTTTTTCATGATTATTCATTATTTTTCCACAATTTCTTGGACATTATGACAGATCATAACTTCCTCACCCTCTCCCAGTGGGTATATATATATATATATATATATATATATATATATATATATATATATATATATATATATATATATATATATATATATATATATATACATATATACAGATATATATATTTTTCTTTTTTGCTTTGTCGCTGTCTCCCGCGTTTGCGAGGTAGCGCAAGGAAACAGACGAAAGAGATGGCCCAACCCACCCCCATACACATGTATATACATACGTCCACACACGCAAATATACATACCTACACAGCTTTCCATGGTTTACCCCAGACGCTTCACATGCCTTCATTCAATCCACTGACAGCACGTCAACCCCGGTATACCACATCAATCCAATTCACTCTATTCCTTGCCCTCCTTTCACCCTCCTGCATGTTCAGGCCCCGATCACACAAAATCTTTTTCACTCCATCTTTCCACCTCCAATTTGGTCTCCCACTTCTCGTTCCCTCCACCTCCGACACATATATCCTCTTGGTCAATCTTTCCTCACTCATTCTCTCCATGTGCCCAAACCATTTCAAAACACGCTCTTCTGCTCTCTCAACCACGCTCTTTTTATTTCCACACATCTCTCTTACCCTTACGTTACTTACTCGATCAAACCACCTCACACCACACATTGTCCTCAAACATCTCATTTCCAGCACATCCATCCTCCTGCGCACAACTCTATCCATAGCCCACGCCTCGCAACCATACAACATTGTTGGAACCACTATTCCTTCAAACACACCCATTTTTGCTTTCCGGGATAATGTTCTCGACTTCCACACATTCTTCAAGGCTCCCAGGATTTTCTCCCCCTCCCCCACCCTATGATCCACTTCCGCTTCCATGGTTCCATCTGCTGCCAGATCCACTCCCAGATATCTAAAACACTTTACTTCCTCCAGTTTTTCTCCATTCAAACTTACCTCCCAATTGACTTGACCCTCAACCCTACTGTACCTAATTACCTTGCTCTTATTCACATTTACTCTTAACTTTCTTCTTTCACACACTTTACCAAACTCTGTCACCAGCTTCTGCAGTTTCTCACATATATATATATATATATATATATATATATATATATATATATATATATATATATATATATATATATATATATATATTATCCCTGGGGATAGGGGAGAAAGAATACTTCCCACGTATTCCCTGCGTGTCGTAGAAGGCGACTAAAAGGGAAGGGAGCGGGGGGCTGGAAATCTTCCCCTCTCGTTTTTTTTTTTTTTTCTTTTTTTTTTCTTTTTTTTTTTCCAAAGGAAGGAACAGAGAAGGGGGCCGGGTGAGGATGTTTCCTCAGAGGCCCAGTCCTCTGTTCTTAACGCTACCTCGCTGATGCGGGAAATGGCGAATAGTATGAAAGAAAGAAAGAATATATATATACCTCGCAATACGCGGGAGACAGCGACAAAGTATAAAAAAAAAAAAAAAAAAAATATATATAATATATATATACTGAGGACAGTATGTGGTCGGAGGTGGTTTGACCGAGTAAGTAATGTAAGGGTAAGAGAGATATGTGGTAATAAAAAGAGTGTAGTTGAGAGAGAGCAGAAGAGGATGTTTTGAAATGGTTTGTCTCACATGGAGAGAATGAATGAAGAAAGATTGACAGAGAGGATTGTGTCAGAGGTGGAGAGAACGAGGAGAAGTGGGAGACCAAATTGGAGGTGGAAAGATAGAGTGAAAATTATTTTGAGCGATCGGGGCCTGAACATGCAGGAGAGTGAAAGGCGTGCAAGGAATAGAGTGAATTGGAACCATGTGGTATACCGGGGTCGACGTACTGTCAGTGGATTAAACCAGGACATGTGAAGCGTCTGGGGTAAACCATGGAAAGTTTTGTAGGACCTGGATGTGAAAAGGGAGGTGTGGTTTCGGTGCATTACACATGACAGCTAGAGACTGAGTTTGAACGAATGTGGCCTTTGATGTCTTTTCCTAGCGCTACCCTGCGCGCGTGCGGGGGGAGGGGGG
Organism: Panulirus ornatus; assembly: GCF_036320965.1. Lineage (NCBI taxonomy): Eukaryota > Metazoa > Arthropoda > Malacostraca > Decapoda > Palinuridae > Panulirus > Panulirus ornatus. Next base: position 3,542,702 of record NC_092294.1, on the reverse strand, counting down.
TATCATTGCATGTGTGGCGGGTGGCGACAGGAATGAATAAAGGCAGCAAGTATGAATTATGTATATGTGTATATATGTATACGTCTGTGTATGTATATATATGTATACGTTGAAATGTATAGGTATGTGTATGTGCGTGTGTGGACGTGTATGTATATGCATGTTCATGTTGGTGAGTTGGGCCATTCTTTCGTCTGTTTCCTTGCGCTACCTTGCCAACGGGGGAGACAGCGACAAAGGATGATAAATAAATAATAGAATATATGGTGAGTTTGAATGGAGAAAACCTGGAGGAAGTGAAGTGTTTTAGATATCTGGGAGTGGATCTGGCAGCGGATGGAACCATGGAAGCGGAAGTGGATCATAGGGTGGGGGAGGGGGCGAAAATTCTGGGGGCCTTGAAGAATGTGTGGAAGTCGAGAACATTATCTCGGAAAGCAAAAATGGGTATGTTTGAAGGAATAGTGGTTCCAACAATATTGTATGGTTGCGAGGCGTGGGCTATGGATAGAGTTGTGCGCAGGAGGATGGATGTGCTGGAAATGAGATGTTTGAGGACAATGTGTGGTGTGAGGTGGTTTGATCTAGTGAGTAACGTAAGGGTAACAGAGATGTGTGGAAATAAAAAGAGCGTGGTTGAGAGAGCAGAAGAGGGTGTTTTGAAGTGGTTTGGGCACATGGAGAGAATGAGTGAGGAAAGATTGACCAAGAGGATATATGTGTCGGAGGTGGAGGGAACGAGGAGAAGAGGGAGACCAAACTGGAGGTGGAAAGATGGAGTGAAAAAGATTTTGTGTGGTCGGGGCCTGAACATGCAGGAGGGTGAAAGGAGGGCAAGGAATAGAGTGGATTGGAGCGATGTGGTATACCGGGGTTGACGTGCTGTCAGTGGATTGAATCTAGGCATGTGAAGCGTCTGGGGTAAACCATGGAAAGCTGTGTAGGTATGTATATTTGCGTGTGTGGACGTATGTATATACATGTGTATGGGGGGGGGGGGGTTGGGCCATTTCTTTCGTCTGTTTCCTTGCGCTACCTCGCAAACGCGGGAGACAGCCACAAAGTATATAAAAAAAAAAAAAAAAAAAATATATATATATATATATATATATATATATATATATATATATATATATATATATATATATATATATATATATATATATATATATATATTCTATAATAGAATATATATATATATGTATATGTATATATATATATATATATATATATATATATATATATATATATATATATATATATTTTTTTTTTTTTTGCTTTGTCGCTGTCTCCCGCGTTTGCGAGGTAGCGCAAGGAAACAGACGAAAGAAATGGCCCAACCCACCCCCATACACATGTATTTACATACGTCCACACACGCAAATATACATACCTACACAGCTTTCCATGGTTTACCCCAGACGCTTCACGTGCCTTGATTCAATCCACTGACAGCACGTCAACCCCGGTATACCACATCGCTCCAATTCACTCTATTCCTTGCCCTCCTTTCACCCTCCTGCATGTTCAGGCCCCGATCACACAAAATCTTTTTCACTCCATCCTTCCACCTCCAATTTGGTCTCCCTCTTCTCCTCGTTCCCTCCACCTCCGACACATATATCCTCTTGGTCAATCTTTCCTCACTCATTCTCTCCATGCGCCCAAACCATTTCAAAACACCCTCTTCTGCTCTCTCAACCACGCTCTTTTTAATTCCACACATCTCTCTTACCCTTACGTTACTTACTCGATCAAACCACCTCACACCACACATTGTCCTCAAACATCTCATTTCCAGCACATCCATCCTCCTGCGCACAACTCTATCCATAGCCCACGCCTCGCAACCATACAACATTGTTGGAACCACTATTCCTTCAAACATACCCATTTTTGCTTTCCGAGATAATGTTCTCGACTTCCACACATTCTTCAAGACTCCCAGAATTTTCGCCCCCTCCCCCACCCTATGATCCATTTCCGCTTCCATGGTTCCATCCGCTGCCAGATCCACTCCCAGATATCTAAAACACTTCACTTCCTCCAGTTTTTCTCCATTCAAGACTCACCTCCCAATTGACTTGACCCTCAACCCTACTGTACCTAATAACCTTGCTCTTATTCACATTTACTCTTAACTTTCTTCTTCCACACACTTTACCAAACTCAGTCACCAGCTTCTGCAGTTTCTCACATGAATCAGCCACCAGCGCTGTATCATCAGCGAACAACAACTGACTCACTTCCCAAGCTCTCTCATCCCCAACAGACTTCATACTTGCCCCTCTTTCCAAAACTCTTGCATTCACCTCCCTAACAACCCCATCCATAAACAAATTAAACTACCATGGAGACATCACACACCCCTGCCGCAAACCTACATTCACTGAGAACCAATCACTTTCCTCTCTTCCTACACGTACACATGCCTTACATCCTCGATAAAAACTTTTCACTGCTTCTAACAACTTGCCTCCCACACCATATATTCTTAATACCTTCCACAGAGCATCTCTATCAACTCTATCATATGCCTTCTCCAGATCCATAAATGCTACATACAAATCCATTTGCTTTTCTAAGTATTTCTCACATACATTCTTCAAAGCAAACACCTGATCCACACATCCTCTACCACTTCTGAAACCACACTGCTCTTCCCCAATCTGATGCTCTGTACATGCCTTCACCCTCTCAATCAATACCCTCCCATATAATTTACCAGGAATACTCAACAAACTTATACCTCTGTAATTTGAGCACTCACTCTTATCCCCTTTGCCTTTGTACAATGGCACTATGCACGCATTCCGCCAATCCTCAGGCACCTCACCATGAGTCATACATACATTAAATAACCTTACCAACCAGTCAACAATACAGTCACCCCCTTTTTTAATAAATTCCACTGCAATACCATCCAAACCTGCTGCCTTGCCGGCTTTCATCTTCCGCAAAGCTTTTACTACCTCTTCTCTGTTTACCAAATCGTTTTCCCTAACCCTCTGACTTTGCACACCACCTCGACCAAAACACCCTATATCTGCCACTCTATCATCAAACACATTCAACAAACCTTCAAAATACTCACTCCATCTCCTTCTCACATCACCACTACTTGTTATCACCTCCCCATTTGCGCCCTTCACTGAAGTTCCCATTTGCTCCCTTGTCTTACGCACTTTATTTACCTCCTTCCAGAACATCTTTTTATTCTCCCTAAAATTTAATGATACTCTCTCACCCCAACTCTCATTTGCCCTTTTTTTCACCTCTTGCACCTTTCTCTTGACCTCCTGTCTCTTTCTTTTATACATCTCCCACTCAATTGCATTTTTTCCCTGCAAAAATCGTCCAAATGCCTCTCTCTTCTCTTTCACTAATACTCTTACTTCTTCATCCCACCACTCACTACCCTTTCTAATCAACCCACCTCCCACTCTTCTCATGCCACAAGCATCTTTTGCGCAATCCATCACTGATTTCCTAAATACATCCCATTCCTCCCCCACTCCCCTTACTTCCATTGTTCTCACCTTTTTCCATTCTGTACTCAGTCTCTCCTGGTACTTCCTCACACAAGTCTCCTTCCCAAGCTCACTTACTCTCACCACCCTCTTCACCCCAACATTCACTCTTCTTTTCTGAAAACCCATACAAATCTTCACCTTAGCCTCCACAAGATAATGATCAGACATCCCTCCAGTTGCACCTCTCAGCACATTAACATCCAAAAGTCTCTCTTTCGCGCGCCTGTCAATTAACACGTAATCCAAAAACGCTCTCTGGCCATCTCTCCTACTTACATAAGTATACTTATGTATATCTCGCTTTTTAAACCAGGTATTCCCAATCATCAGTCCTTTTTCAGCACATAAATCTGCAAGCTCTTCACCATTGCTATTTACAACACTGAACACCCCATGTATACCAATTATTCCCTCAACTGCCACATTACTCACCTTTGTATTCAAATCACCTATCACTATAACCCGGTCTCGTGCATCAAAACCACTAACACACTCATTCACCTGCTCCCAAAACACTTGCCTCTCATGATCTTTCTTCTCATGCCCAGGTGCATATGCACCAATAATCACCCATCTCTCTCCATCAACTTTCAGTTTTACCCATATTAATCGAGAATTTACTTTCTTACGTTCTATCACATACTCCCACAAATATATATATATATATATATATATATATATATATATATATATATATATATATATATATATATATATATATATATATATATATATATATTATCATTTTTATTCAATATACTTTGTCGCTGTCTCCCGCGCTAGCAAGGTAGCGCAATGAAACAGACGAAAGAATGGCCCAACCCACCCACATACATTCTTCAAAGCAAACACCTGATCCGCACATCCTCTTCCACTCCTGATACCACACTGCTCTTCCCCAATCTGATGCTCTGTACATGCCTTCACCCTCTCAGTCAATACCCTCCCATGTAATTTCCCTGGAATTCTCAACAAACTTATATCTTTGTAATTTGAGCACTCACTCTTATCCCCTTTGCCTTTGTGCAATGGCGCTATGCATGTATTCCGCTAATCCTCAGGCACCTCACCATGAGTCATGCATACATTAAATATCCTAACCAACCAGTCAACAAAACAGTCACTCCCTTTTTTAATAAATTCCACTGCACTACCATCCAAACCCGCTGCCTTGCCAGCTTTCATCTTCCGCAAAGCTTTCACTACCTTTTCTCTTTTTACCAAATCATTTTCCCTAACCCTTTCACTTCGCACACCACCTCTACCAAAACACCCTATATCTGCCACTCTATCATCTAACATATTGAACAAACCTTCAAAATACTCACTCCATCTCCTTCTCACATCACCACTACTTGTTATTACCTCCCCATTTGCCCCCTTCACCGATGTTCCCATTTGTTCTCTTGTCTTAAGCATTTTATTTACCTCCTTCCAAAACGTCTTTTTATTCTCCCTAATATTTTATTATACTCTCTCACCCCAACTCTCATTTGCCCTCTTTTTCACCTCTTGCACCTTTTCTCTTTACCTCCTGCCTCTTTATTTTATACATTACCCAGTCATTTGCACTATTTCCCTGCAAAACTCGTCCAAATGCCTCTCTATTCTCTTCCACTAATATTCTTATTTCATCCCACCACTCACTACCCGTTCTAATCTGTCTTTTCTTCCACTAATAATCTTACTTCATTCCACCACTCACTACCCTTTCTAATCAACCCACCTCCCACTCTTCTCATGCCACAAGCATCTTTTGCGCAAGCCATCACTGCTTCCCTAAATACATCCCATTCCTCCCCCACTCCTTACCTGGTAATTCCTCTCACAAGTCTCCTTCCCAAGCTGACTTACTCTCACCACTCTCTTCACCCCATCATTCTCTCTTCTTTTCTGAAATCCTATACAGATCTTCACCTTCGCCTCTTCAAGATTATAATCAGACATCCCTCTAGTTGCACCTCTCAGCACATTAACATCCAAAAGTCTCTCTTTCGCGCTCCTATCAATTAACACGTAATCCAATAATGCTCTCTGGCCATCTCTCCTACTCACATACATGTACTTATATATCTCCCTCTTCTTAAACCAGGTATTCCCAATCACCAGTCCCTTTTCATCACCCATATCTACAAGCTTTTCACCATTTCCATTTACAACACTGAACACCCCATGTACACCAATTATTCCCTCAACTGCCACATTACTCACCTTTGCATTCAAATCACCCATCACTATAACACGGTGTCGTGCATCAAAATTACTAACACACTCACTCAGCTGCTCCCAAAACACTTGCCCCTCATGATCTTTCTTCTCATGCCCAGGTGTATATGCACCAATAATCACCTATCTCTCTCCATCAACTTTCAGTTTTACCCATATTAATCTAGAGTATACTTTCTTACACTCTATCACATACTCCCACCACTCCTGTTTCAGGAGTAGTGCTACTCCTTCCCTTGCTCTTGTCCTCTCACAAACCCCTGACTTTACTCCTAAAACATTCCCAAGCCTTTCTTCCCCTTTACCCATGAGCTTCGTTTCACTCAGAGCCAAAACATCCAGGTTCTTTTCTTCAAACATACTACCTATCTCTCCTTTTTTCTCATCTTGGTTACATCCACACACATTTAGGCACCCCAATCTGAGCCTTCGAGGAGGATGAGCACTCCCCGCGTGACTCCTTTTTCTGTTTTTCCTTTTAGAAAGTTAAAATACAAGAAGGGGAGGGTCTTCAGCCCCTACTCTTGTCGCCTTTAGTCGCTTTCTACGACACGTGAGGATTGCGTGGGAAGTATTCTTTCTCCCCTTTATATATATATAACTTAGTATTAGCATTATATACTCGTAGTGAAGATCAATAAGGCAACTGGCCAACTGGCGTCTCGTCGCTTTTCAACCACGATACGTATTCGGTTGACCGTCACTGGAGAGGTTCCTCGAACGCATTATTTCCTCACCCCCTCGGTCCTCTGGAGCATTGTGGCGAGACAAGCAAGGCTGATTGTTTCAATTTGCTCCTATGCATATTGCAGGAGTCGCCTCATAATGCATTCATGGGGACAAGTTTCAAACATTATCACCAATACGACCCTTTACGTAAGTCCTTTCAACCATGAGGCTGATCATGACTTTGTGAACCTCGCTCCATATAACACTCTGGAAATAAACTTGTTGTGGAAGGTGAATTATATCCGCGTTATAGTAAAAGTTTTTTTTTTCTAGTTATGTGAACATTGATATGGTAGTCGAAGAACCTCACGTCCACATCGCTAACCCTGGGTATAAGACTATGATGGGTCCAATGAAAGCATTATTGAGGTGAACAGATGCCAGTGATCTAAGGTATAGGGGTCCATGGACACTATATGATGATTTCACAACGAGAAGGAAATACGACAGGAAAAGCCACCTGTTAATTGAGAAACAAACTGTTGTCTGTTGTTAAGCGATACAAAACCACGAACAAACGATAGTTATTTGATGAGTATCCTCTTTAGACATATTCCATCACACACATGTACGTGAATGATTGTTATGATGAGGGTATAATGTGTAATGCCATGTTGGGAAGATAATATGATTCTTTAAGAGATGATGGTTTGATTAGATGCAAATGAGTGATTTAGTATAGAATGTTCACACGCACACACGTGAATGAATTTATAACTATCTATCTATCTATCTATCTATCTATCTATATATATATATATATATATATATATATATATATATATATATATATATATATATATATATATATATATATATCTTTTTCTTTCAAAATATTCGCCATTTCCCGCGTTAGCGAGGTAGCGTTAAGAACAGAGGACTGGACCTTTGAGGGAGTATCCTCACCTGGCCCTCTTCTCTGTTCCTTCTTTTGGAAAATAAAAAAAGAAAAAAGCGAGAGGGGAGGATTTCCAGCCCCCCGCTCCCTCCCCTTTTAGTCGCCTTCTACGACACGCAGGGAATACGTGGGAAGTATTCTCTCTCCCCTATCCCCAGGGATAAAATATATATATATATATATATATATATATATATATATATATATATATATATATATATATATATATATATATATATATATATATATATATATATATATGTATATATATAATGGCGCTATGCAGGCATTCCGCTAATCCTCAGGCACCTCACCATGAATCATACATACATTAAAAAGCCTTACCAACCAGTCAATAACACAGTCACCCCCTTTTCAAATAAATTCCACTGCAAAACCATCCAAACCTGCTGCCTTGCCAAAACACCCTATATCTGCCACTCTATCATCAAACACATTCAACAAACCTTCAAAATTCTCACTCCATCTCCTTCTCACATCACCACTACCTGTTATCACCTCCCCATTAGCCCCCCCTTCACTGAAGTTCCCATTTGCTCCCTTGTCTTACGCACTTTATTTACCTTCTTCCAGAACATCTTTTTAGTCTCCCAAAAATTTAATGATACTCTCTCACCCCAACTCTCATTTGCCCTCTTTTTCACCTCTTGCACCTTTTTCTTGACCTTTTTACTCTTTCCTTTATACATCTCCCACTCATTTGCATTTCTTCCCTGCAAAAATCGTCCAAATGCCTCTCTCATATCTTTCACTAATACTCTTACTTCTTCATCCCACCACTCACTACCTTTTCTAATCAACCCACCTCCCACACTTCTCATGCCACAAGCATCTTTTGCGCAAGCCATCACTGCTTCTCTAAATACATCCCATTCCTCCCCCACTCCCCTTACCTCCTTTGTTCTCACCTTTTTCCATTCTGTACTCAGTCTCTCCTAGTACTTCCTCACACAAGTCTCCTTCCCAAGCTCACTTACTCTCACCACTCTCTCCACCCCAACATTCTCTCTTCTTTTCTGAAAACCTCTACAAATCTTCACCTTCGCCTCCACAAAATAATGATCAGACATCCCTCCAGTTGCACCTCTCAGCACATTAACATCCAAAAGTCTCTCTTTCGCGCGCCTATCAATTAACACGTAATCCAATAACGCTCTCTGGCCATCTCTCCTACTCACATACGTATACTTATGTATATCTAGCTTTTTAAACCGGGTATTCCCAATCACCAGTCCTTTTTCAGCACATAAATCCACAAGCTCTTCACCATTTCCATTTACAACACTGAACACTCCATGTATACCAATTATTCCCTCAACTGCCACATTACTCACTTTTGCATTCAAATCACCCATCACTATAACCCGGTCTTGTGCATCAAAACCACTAACACACTCATTCAGCTGCTCCTAAAACACTTGCCTCTCATGATCTTTCTTCCCATGCCCAGGTGCATTTGCACCAATGATCACCCATCTCTCTCCATCAACTTTCAGTTTTACCCACATCAATCTAGAATTTACTTTCTTACACTCTATCACATACTCCCACAACTCGTGTTTCAGGAGTAGTGCTACTCCTTCCCTTGCTCTTGTCCCCTCACTAACCCCTGACTTGACTCCCAAGACATTCCCAAACCACTCTTCCCCTTTACCCTTGAGCTTCGTTTCACTCAGAGCCAAACCATCCAGGTTCCTTTCCTCAAACACACTACCTATCTCTCCTTATTTCTCATCTTGATTACATCCACACACACTGAGACACCCCAATCTGAGCCTTCGAGGAGGATGAGCACTCCTCGCGTGACTCCTTCTTCTGCTTCCCCATTTAGAAAGTCAAAATACAAGGAGGGGAGGGTTTCTGGCCCCCAACTCTTTTCGCCTTTAGTCGCCTTCTACGACACGTGAGGAATGCGTGGGAAGTATTCTTTCTCCCCTATCCCCAGGGATATATATGTATATGTATATATATATATATATATATATATATATATATATATATATATATATATATATATATATATATATATATATATATATATATATATATATATATCACTGTCATTTTTCCACGTGGTTATCAGCAAATACGGTAGCGAATCACGCGCATCACTGTGATGCAAGTATATATATATATGCATTTCCTACCTTACGTTCCTTCCCCACCAGTTCTTTTTATCCTTATGTAGTACTCAGGAAGCTGGCCACGTCCACAGGTCGGGAACCATAGGTCATGATGTGTTGTGATGTGTGTGCGTCTATGTGCAGAGAGTGGAGGGTAAGTGAGTAGTAAGTGGTCGGTGTCTTCTTTATGGTCTCTGCATCGTAGGCGTGAAGGTTCTTGGGATATGTTGAAAAGGTGTTACAGTGATGGGTGATGTCCAGAGTGTAAGCGGGAGTGTGACTCGTGTTTATCTGGGGAGTGTGATTTCTGGAAGGTTGGAGTTTAAGTTTATGTCAGGAGGTCGGGTGTTTAATGCAGGCGAGGCTATTTCAGTGTGTATGTGTTTGATTAGTATTGTAATTGCTGGGAGTGGAGGAGTTGTGAGTACAGGTTTCTGAATGTGAGGCAAGGATAACGCTTTTTTATTTACACTGGGAGTTTGGTTGTTAGTTGTACAGTAGTTAGGGTGAGCCCTAGGAGTTTAGAGTTGTTACATAGAATTGTTTACCAAATGACGTCCAAGCTACGTCTCTTCGTTGTATATCAACGGACTGTTATATTTCATTTTTGTATTTCCCTTGACGATGTTATCATTACACGAAAATGCACTTGGGAACATGTGTTTCAGAGGTAAATTTACAGTAAGTGTGATAATGATTAATTTGATTTAAAGTATATATGTAGACAGTAGTCAACCAACGTAATTTACGTGATAGAAAAAAAGTTTGAATGATTACATTTCCTATGTGTTAATGCAATAAACGTCTGAATTTCTTTTCATGTTATAGAAAAGGTTTACGTTAAGCTAAAATTCAGGGAAATAGTTTTATTGTCTTGGATAATAGATTACCAGCTGATGATACAGCGCTGGTGGCTGATTCGGGTGAGAAAATGCAGAAGGTGGTGACTGAGTTTGGTAAAGTGTGTGAAAGAAGAAAGCTGAGAGTAAATGTGAATAAGAGCAAGGTTATTAGGTACAGTAGGGTTGAGGGACAAGTCTGTTGGGGGCGAGTCTGAATGGAGAAAGACTGGAGGAAGTGATGTGTTTTAGATATCTAGGAGTGGATTTGGCGACGGATGGAACCATGGAAGCGGAAGTGAGTCACAGGGTGGGAAGGGGGCGAAAGTTCTGGGAGCGATGAAGAATGTGTGGAAGGGGAGAACGTTATCTTGGAGAACAAAAATGGGTATGTTTGAAGGAATAGTGGTTTCAACAATGTTATATGGTTGTGAGTCATAAGCTATAGATAGGGTTGTGCGGAGGAGGGTGGATGTGTTGGAAATGAGATGTTTGAGGATGATATGTGGTGTGAGGTGGTTTGATCGCGTAAGTACTGAAAGGGTAAGAGAGATGTGTGGTAATAAAAAGTGTGATTGAGAGAGCAGGAGAAGGTGTATTAAAATGGTTTGGTTACATAGAGAGAATGGGTGAGGAAAGATTGACAAAGAGGATATATGTGTCAGAGATGGAGGGAACGAGAAGTGCGAGACCAAACTGGAAGTGGAAGGATGGAGTGAAAAAGAGTTTTAGCGATTGTGGCCTGAACATGCAGGAGGGTGAAAGGCGTGCAAGGAATAGAGTGAATTGGAACGATATGGTATACTGGGGTCGACGTGCTGTCCATGGATTGAACCAGGGGATGTGAAGCGTCTGTAGTAAACCATGGAAAGTTTTAGGGGGCCTGGATGTGGAAAGGAAGCTTGGGTTTCGGTGCATTACACATGACAGCTAGAGACTGAGTGTGAACGAATGTGGCCTTTTGTCCTTTCCTAGCGCTACCTTGCGGGGGGAGGGGGATGTAATTTCATGTGTGGCGGGGTGGCGACGGGAATGAATAAAGGCAGCAAGTATGAATTATGTGCATGTGTATATATGTATATGTCTGTGTATGTATATATTGGTATACGATAAAATGTATAGGAATATGTGCGTGTGTGGAGGTGTATGTGTATACATGTGTATGTTAGTGGGTCGGGCCATTCTTCCGTCTGTTTATCATTATAATTATTATCATTATTATTATTATTATTATTATTATTATTATTATTATTATTATTATTATTAATACTGGTAGGTAGCGCAAGGAACAGACGAAAGAAATGGCCCAACCCACCCCCATACACATGTATATACATACGTGCACACACGCAAATATACATACCTACACAACTTTCCATGGTTTACCCCAGACGCTTCACATGCCTTGATTCAATCCACTGACAGCACGTCAACCCCGGTATACCACATCGCTCCAATTCACTCTATTCCTTGCCCTCCTTTCACCCTCCTGCATGTTCAGGCCCCGATCACACAAAATCTTTTTCACTCCATCTTTCCACCTCCAATTTGGTCTCCCTCTTCTCCTCGTTCCCTCCACCTCCGACACATATATTCTCTTGGTCAATCTTTCCTCACTCATTCTCTCCATGTGCCCGAACCATTTCAAAACACCCTCTTCTGCTCTCTCAACCACGCTCTTTTTATTTCCACACATCTCTCTTACCCTTACGTTACTTACTCGATCAAACCACCTCACACCACACATTGTCCTCAAACATCTCATTTCCAGCACATCCATCCTCCTGCGCACAACTCTATCCATAGCCCACGCCTCGCAACCATACAACATTGTTGGAACCACTATTCCTTCAAACATACCCATTTTTGCTTTCCGAGATAATGTTCTCGACTTCCACACATTCTTCAAGGCTCCCAGAATTTTCGCTCTCTCCCCCACCCTATGATCCACTTCCGCTTCCATGGTTCCATCCGCTGCCAGATCCAATCCCAGGTATCTAAAACACTTCACTTCCTCCAGTTTTTCTCCATTTAAACTCACCTCCCAATTGACTTGACCCTCAACCCTACTGTACCTAATAACCTTGCTCTTATTCCCATTTACTCTTAACTTTCTTCTTTCACACACTTTACCAAACTCAGTCACCAGCTTCTGCAGTTTCTCACATGAATCAGCCACCAGCGCTGTATCATCAGCGAACAACAACTGACTCACTTCCCAAGCTCTCTCATCCCCAACAGACTTCATACTTGCCCCTCTTTCCAAGACTCTTGCATTTACCTCCCTAACAACCCCATCCATAAACAAATTAAACAACCATGGAGACATCACACACCCCTGCCGCAAACCTACATTCACTGAGAACCAATCACTTTCCTCTCTTCCTACACGTACACATGCCTTACATTCTCGATAAAAACTTTTCACTGCTTCTAACAACTTGCCTCCCACACCATATATTCTTAATACCTTCCACAGAGCATCTCTATCAACTCTATCATATGCCTTCTCCAGATCCATAAATGCTACATACAAATCCATTTGCTTTTCTAAGTATTTCTCACATACATTCTTCAAAGCAAACACCTGATCCACACATCCTCTACCACTTCTGAAACCACACTGCTCTTCCCCAATCTGATGCTCTGTACATGCCTTCACCCTCTCAATCAATACTCTCCCATATAATTTACCAGGAATATTCAACAAACTTTTTTTTTTTTTTTTTATACTTTGTCGCTGTCTCCCGCGTTTGCGAGGTAGCGCAAGGAAACAGACGAAAGAAATGGCCCAACCCCCCCCCCCATACACATGTACATACACACGTCCACACACGCAAATATACATACCTACACAGCTTTCCATGGTTTACCCCAGACGCTTCACATGCCTTGATTCACTCCACTGACAGCACGTCAACCCCTGTATACCACATCGCTCCAATTCACTCTATTCCTTGCCCTCCTTTCACCCTCCTGCATGTTCAGGCCCCGATCACACAAAATCTTTTTCACTCCATCTTTCCACCTCCAATTTGGTCTCCCTCTTCTCCTCGTTCCCTCCACCTCCGACACATATATCCTCTTGGTCAATCTTTCCTCACTCATTCTCTCCATGTGCCCAAACCATTTCAAAACACCCTCTTCTGCTCTCTCAACCACGCTCTTTTTATTTCCACACATCTCTCTTACCCTTACGTTACTTACTCGATCAAACCACCTCACACCACACATTGTCCTCAAACATCTCATTTCCAGCACATCCATCCTCCTGCGCACAACTCTATCCATAGCCCACGCCTCGCAACCATACAACATTGTTGGAACCACTATTCCTTCAAACATACCCATTTTTGCTTTCCGAGATAATGTTCTCGACTTCCACACATTTTTCAAGGCTCCCAAAATTTTCGCCCCCTCCCCCACCCTATGATCCACTTCCGCTTCCATGGTTCCATCCGCTGACAGATCCACTCCCAGATATCTAAAACACTTCACTTCCTCCAGTTTTTCTCCATTCAAACTCACCTCCCAATTGACTTGACCCTCAACCCTACTGTACCTAATAACCTTGCTCTTATTCACATTTACTCTTAACTTTCTTCTTCCACACACTTTACCAAACTCAGTCACCAGCTTCTGCAGTTTCTCACATGAATCAGCCACCAGCGCTGTATCATCAGCGAACAACAACTGACTCACTTCCCAAGCTCTCTCATCCCCAACAGACTTCATACTTGCCCCTCTTTCCAGGACTCTTGCATTTACCTCCCTAACAACCCCATCCATAAACAAATTAAACAACCATGGAGACATCACACACCCCTGCCGCAAACCTACATTCACTGAGAACCAATCACTTTCCTCTCTTCCTACACGTACACATGCCTTACAGCCTCGATAAAAAGCTTTTCACTGCTTCTAACAACTTGCCTCCCACACCATATATTCTTAATACCTTCCACAGAGCATCTCTATCAACTCTATCATATGCCTTCTCCAGATCCATAAATGCTACATACAAATCCATTTGCTTTTCTAAGTATTTCTCACATACATTCTTCAAAGCAAACACCTGATCCACACATCCTCTACCACTTCTGAAACCGCACTGCTCTTCCCCAATCTGATGCTCTGTACATGCCTTCACCCTCTCAATCAATACCCTCCCATATAATTTACCAGGAATACTCAACAAATTTATACCTCTGTAATTTGAGCACTCACTATTATCCCCTTTGCCTTTGTACAATGGCACTATGCACGCATTCCGCCAATCCTCAGGCACCTCACCATGAGTCATACATACATTAAATAACCTTACCAACCAGTCAACAATACAGTCACCCCCTTTTTTAATAAATTCCACTGCAATACCATCCAAACCTGCTGCCTTGCCGGCTTTCATCTTCCGCAAAGCTTTTACTACCTCTTCTCTGTTTACCAAATCATTTTCCCTAACCCTCTCACTTTGCACACCACCTCGACCAAAACACCCTATATCTGCCACTCTGTCATCAGACACATTCAACAAACCTTCAAAATACTCATTCCATCTCCTTCTCACATCACCACTACTTGTTATCACCTCCCCATTTACGCCCTTCACTGAAGTTCCCATTTGCTCAACAAACTTATACCTCTGTAATTTGAGCACTCACTCTTATCCCCTTTGCCTTTGTACAATGGCACTATGCACGCATTCCGCCAATCCTCAGGCATCTCACCATGAGTCATACATACATTAAATAACCTTACCAACCAGTCAACAATACAGTCACCCCCTTTTTTAATAAATTCCACTGCAATACCATCCAAACCTGCTGCCTTGCCGGCTTTCATCTTCCGTAAATCTTTTACTACCTCTTTTCTGTTTACCAAATCATTTTCCCTAACCCTCTCACTTTGCACACCACCTCGACCAAAACACCCTATATCTGCCACTCTATCATCAAACACATTCAACAAACCTTCAAAATACTCACTCCATCTCCTTCTCACACCACCACTACTTGTTATCACCTCCCCATTTGCGCCCTTCACTGAAGTTCCCATTTGCTCACTTGTCTTACGCACTTTATTTACCTCCTTCCAGAACATCTTTTTAGTCTCCCTAAAATTTAATGATACTCTCTCACCCCAACTCTCATTTGCCCTTTTTTTCACCTCTTGCACCTTTCTCTTGACCTCCTGTCTCTTTCTTTTATACATTTCCCACTCAATTGCATTTTTTCCCTGCAAAAATCGTCCAAATGCCTCTCTCTTCTCTTTCACTAATACTCTTACTTCTTCATCCCACTGCTCACTACCCTTTCTAATCAACCCACCTCCCACTCTTCTCATGCCGCAAGCATCTTTTGCGCAATCCATCACTGATTCCCTAAATTCATCCCATTCCTCCCCCACTCCCCTTACTTCCATTGTTCTCACCTTTTTCCATTCTGTACTCAGTCTCTCCTGGTACTTCCTCACACAAGTCTCCTTCCCAAGCTCACTTACTCTCACCACGCTCTTCACCCCAACATTCACTCTTCTTTTCTGAAAACCCATACAAATCTTCACCTTAGCCTCCACAAGATAATGATCAGACATCCCTCCAGTTGCACCTCTCAGCACATTAACATCCAAAAGTCTCTCTTTCGCGCGCCTGTCAATTAACACGTAATCCACTAACGCTCTCTGGCCATCTCTCCTACTTACATAAGTATACTTATGTATATCTCGCTTTTTAAACCAGGTATTCCCAATCATCAGTCCTTTTTCAGCACATAAATCTACAAGCTCTTCACCATTTCCATTTACAACACTGAAAACCCCATGTATACCAATTATTCCCTCAACTGCCACATTACTCACCTTTGCATTCAAATCACCCATCACTATAACCCGGTCTCGTGCATCAAAACCACTAACACACTCATTCAGCTGCTCCCAAAACACTTGCCTCTCATGATCTTTCTTCTCATGCCCAGGTGCATATGCACCAATAATCACCCATCTCTCTCCATCAACTTTCAGTTTTACCCTTATTAATCGAGAATTATAGTTGTGTTACTGGAGTGATAGTTTTCATACATGGTGCTTTGACAAGAAAATAGTGAAATTGGAAAAAATGTAGCTTAGACATTGAAGCTTATTGATACAGTGGTCAAATTGATGAGAACTACTATTGACGTTTGTGTAAATAAATTATACATTTCCTTTCTCCATAGCCAGAGGTTGAACCATTATGTGACATCCATTTTTTCATTTCATTTCAAGCTAGAAGTTTCAGTTTTCTAAATTGTTTCTTACATTTTTCATATGTATATATATATATATATATATATATATATATATTATCCCTGGGGATAGGGGTGAAAGAATACTTCCCACGCATTCCTCGCGTGTCGTAGAAAGCGACTAGAGGGGACGGGAGCGGGGGGCCAGAAATCCTCCCCTCCTTGTATTTTTTTAACTTTCTAAAATGGGAAACAGAAGAAGGAGTCACGCGGGGAGTGCTCATCCTCCTCGAAGGCTCAGATTGGGGTGCCTAAATGTGTGTGGATGTAACCAAGATGTGAAAAAAGGAGAGATAGGTAGTATGTTTGAGGAAAGGAACCTCGATGTTTTGGCTCTGAGTGAAACGAAGCTCAAGGGTAAAGGGGAAGAGTGGTTTGGGAATGTCTTGGGAGTAAAGTCAGGGGTTAGTGAGAAGACAAGAGCAAGGGAAGGAGTAGCAATACTCCTGAAACAGGAGTTGTGGGAGTATGTGATATATATATATATATATATATATATATATATATATATATATATATATATATATATATATATATATATATATATATATATTTTTATTTTTTTTTTGCTTTGTCGCTGTCTCCCGCGTTTGCGAGGTAGCGCAAGGAAACAAACGAAAGAAATGGCCCAACCCATCCCCATACACATGTATATACATACGTCCACACACGCAAATATACATACCTACACAGCTTTCCATGGTTTACCCCAGACGCCTCACATACCCTGATTCAATCCACTGACAGCACGTCAACCCTGGTATACCACATCGATCCAATTCACTCTATTTCTTGCCCTCCTTTCACCCTCCTGCATGTTCAGGCTCCGATCACACAAAATCTTTTTCACTCCATCTTTCCACCTCCAATTTGGTCTCCCACTTCTACTCGTTCCCTCCACCTCCGACACATATATCCTCTTGGTCAATCTTTCCTCACTCATTCTCTCCACGTGCCCAAACCATTTCAAAACACCCTCTTCTGCTCTCTCAACCACGCTCTTTTTATTTCACACATCTCTCTTACCCTTACGTTACTTACTCGATCAAACCACCTCACACCACAGCATTGTCCTCAAACATCCCATTTCCAGCACATCCATCCTCCTGCGCACAACTCTATCCATAGCCCACGCCTCGCAACCATACAACATTGTTGGAACCACTATTCCTTCAAACATACCCATTTTTGCTTTCCGAGATAATGTTCTCGACTTCCACACATTCTTCAAGGCTCCCAGGATTTTCGTCCCCTCCCCCACCCTATGATCCACTTCCGCTTCCATGGTTCCATCCGCTGCCAGATCCACTCCCAGATATCTAATACACTTTACTTCGTCCAGTTTTTCTCCATTCAAACTTACCTCCCAGTTGACTTGACCCTCAACCCTACTGTACCTAATTACCTTGGTCTTATATATATATATATATATATATATATATATATATATATATATATATATATATATATATATATATATATATATATATATATATATATATATATTTATATATATATATATATATATATATATATATATATATATATATATATATATATATATATATATATATATATATATATATATATATATATATATATATATATATATATAACAGCTGAGTGAGTAACGTCGAGAAAGGATTTAGAAAAAAGTAAAAATGTCCTGTTTACAGTAAATCTTTTAAGATGGTGGGGGGAAATAGATATGTTTCTGTGTACCTACGGATGAGAAGATAGTCTGAATGGGTAGTTGGGTTCGTGTGCGTTTGGGGGAAGATTGGGGAAATCCAAACAACGTTTCAGGTCTTGATCCAGAGGCAAAGAAATGTTGGAGGTCATATTCGTTATGACATCAGGGACCTCAAGCTAACTCTACTGTGGTATTTAAAGACGAGAAAGTTATCTTTGATGTCAATAGTTTCGGAATGAGGTTGTTTGGTTGTTTGAGCTCTAGGCCTATAAACTACCAGGGTCGTTAAGACCGTCATCGTTAAGTGGTTATAAAGATCCTTCAACACCTTCTTCAGGTGTTAAGGGTCTAAGATCACATACACTCTCACTAATTATGGAACTACAGAGCAAAATGATTAATATCTTGTTTCTGTAATCCTTCTCGTATTATCTATGATCTTCCCAACTTCCCTAGGCATCTTCATCCTCCAGCTTCAGGTACAACAGAACTGAGAAAACAGTGACCAAAAAACTGGTAAGTTAAATGTATGAGATTCTACATTGATACCATCCCATGGCCCTTTCCTAAGACAGGAGCAGTGGGGCTGCGTCAGAAGGTCATGTTTCTTGTGGTAACATCAAGTTCAAAAGCTTGTGTTTATCATCTGATAGTTTGCCATCCCTTGTCTGAACACTCGCTTCTTCGAAACCCATGTTTAATGCGCTGATCCTCTAGCTTGGGTTTGATATAACAACCCCGCTTAGAATTATTGACGAAGATCTTGACCATGATGATACGCGAGCGTTACCATATGAAAAGTCCACATCTGTATTACATCGTTGAACTCCCTTTTTTCCAAAAACCTTCAAGTTTTTTCAAATAGAATAAGGAAAAAAAGGGGAGAAAACTAGTGTTCTTTTTTTTTTTAAGTACGGCCCAGTCTTGCAAACCCTTGGTCGCTACTAATGTAAACATTCGAGGGAACGTTGGACAGTATAACGAATAATGAAACAATTTATTCTTTATGAATTAATGGTTTCCTGTTGTTTATCAGACTCTAACTCAAATACCTTACCCCGATTGCCGTATTTTACATATTTTCTTTTTTTATGGACATCATTAAGTTAATGATATGTACATGGGACTTAACCTTCCCTTGTGTAAATATATATATGTTTGACGATAGTTTTGTGAATTCTAGCACAATGACCACTCACCGGTCCATCACCATTAAATCCAACGACACACAATACATACATGCATACATATGTGTGTGTGTGTGGGTGTGTGTGTGTGAGTGTGTGCGTTAGCTTAGACGACACGGGCAACTGAATGCCATAATCAAGGTTATTTCAATGCCGCTGTAGACATTTAGATACTCAATCCCAAGCTAGGTACCCAATTCATCGACCAGCCCCTAAGGGAGGATGAACAGTTGGGCGGAATGTGGACTGACAGCTGCGACCGGGATTCGAACCTATGAGGGCTTGATCCCAGGCGGCCAAATGCGTCATGGTCAGCAACGCTAAGCGCTATTACCATCTTTGTTGTACAGAAGGATCTTGTTAGGGACCCCATTATTCTTATTATCTCTTTTTTTATTTCTTTTACGTAGGAATCTCTTGTCACGGACTAATGTCCACATTAGGGTCGGATCTTAAGTGAAATATAGAGAGGATTATGAGAGGAGAAAAGAAGAGGCAAGAAAAAGTATCCTCGAATTTTGATGGAAATGAAAAACATGTCTTTATAATGTGCCATGTTCATAGTTACTGGGAAAGACATGAGAAGATGAAGAGTATTTTTCTTTAAAGAGTCCCATGAATGGTGAACAGGGGTTGCATTATGATTATAACACTAACAGGGACGTACATATCTTTTCATTTAAAACTAACATACGATCGCCTTTCTAAGAAAGAGTTCTGGTGTTGCCCAGACCATCTTCTGCCGAAGCACCTGCAGCTCGAAGGCTGCGCTGTTTCCAGTAGCAGGGAAAGGATGGACTCCTTTGGAGTGAGAAGTTTTCTGACGGAGTTGTACGTTAGAGGGTGAATGTCTTGGAGATGACATGTTTGTGGACAGTATGTGGTGTAAGGAGGATTGATCGAGGAAGAAGTCGAGTAAGAGAGGTGAGTGTTAATGATGATAATATGGTTGAGAGAGCTGATGAAGGTGTGCTGAAATTGTGCTAATATTTGGAGAGGATGAGTGAGGAGAGGTTGACAAAGAGGGTATACGTATCAGAGGTGAAGGGTACAAGAGAAAAGGGGAGACCGAATTGGAAATGGAAAGATGGACTGACATAGGTTTTGAGTGCTCGGGGTCTGAAGATGCAAGAGGCTGTAAGGCGTGCACGGGATAGGATAAATTGGAGCGGTTGGTATACAGGGGGCGACATGCTGTCAGTAGACTGAACTTAGGGTAGTCACGGAAACTATGGAAAGGTCATTGGTGTTTGGCTCTTTACAGTGGGCTCTGGTTTCGATGGATTATACATGAAGCTAGCGAGTAGATGTGAGCGAATGATGCCGTCTTCGTCTATCTCTTGCGCTATCTCGCTACACGGGAAACGGCGAAGTATAGAAATAGATAATTAAGTATCTCTACATTAAATCATATGTTTTTTTTAGTTAAACTAGAGACGCTCTCAAAGTTTTATGACAGTCATCTGTATTCATCTCATCTGCTGGTCTCCAGTATTCCAATCTATTGTCCCACCTCTGTCGTTCGCGTCCGTTATTTCCCTAGAGGCACGAGTAAGAAAGAAGCGAGTAAGGACTCACAGAAGCGAGCCTTAATTGGTGCTCTGCCGTGGGGAAAGTGAGGCAAGTCCAAGGCAGAAAAAAAAAAGAAGAAAAAAGTCTAGAAAAATACATCAACTGAAGTTGAAACGAGAGTTGAGCAAGGGTTGAAGTGAAGCGGAAACCTGGTCGAAAAGAACCTGAACCAGACGCGAGAGTGAGATGTGTCTGAAACAGAACAGAAAGATGTATATAGCAGAAAAAGATGACTGGTGGACAACGTTTAGCGTCGAGCCGTACGTATGCGATGACGGACCCTGCAGGAACCATAGGTGCAGTGCTGTACAGTGAAGAACGCCCGTGGCGGAGCTGTGGTGTGACTATATCCCCAGTGGACGAGCGAAAGGTGACGAAGCCTTGGTTAGTCCAGGGAGAAAAGCCGGGAGAGGACAGCGTAGAGATATGACACTTCCCGGATATGACTTATGAATAAAAGACAGGCGTGAGGGTAGCGCGAAGCGGAAAATGAGTATGGTAGGAAAAAGAATATAGATGAAAGCAGAGAGGATGTCGAAAGGAACGGATCCCAAGGACGCAATACAAACCCAGAGCGAGGCATAGAAGAGGCGAACATGACCCAGGGACCGAGGCAGAGAAGAGGTAGGACCCAAAATAGATATAAGCAAAGCTACACGCAAGTAGACAAGTATGGCACAAGACTGCGGTAGATAAAGTAGACAGAAGAGTAAGAAGTTTCGGGGGGACCCGAGACAGAAGCGAGGTTCGAACGAAAGGCAAAAAGCAAACAGGAGCAGACAGCGGAAGAGGCACGGCGGGGGAGCGGGACCGAACGAGTTGCTAGTTGCATTAATCTTGGGAAGAGGCCATTTGCTGCAAGAATGGCTTGATAAGGAGGGTGAGCCGAGATCAGGACCTGGTGGGTGAGTCTCCTCTCTCTCTCTCTCTCTCTCTCTCTCTCTCTCTTGCTCTCTCTCTCTCTCCTTTGTCATCTTTATTTTTGCTCTCTGCTCATTCTAGGTCTTCTGCACGAGCTACATGGTCTCATTTTTCGCATCTTCACGGGTCCTCCTCCTCCTCCTCCTCATGATTTCACCTCATTTGTTTTCTCTTCCGCTTCACTTGAGACTTTCCCCAGCGTTCTCCTGTCTCTTCAGCTACCACACCACCTTCCCTCTTCCCATCCTCCTTCCTCGTTTTCTGAACCCTTCGCCTTCCTCTTGTTTTCTTTACATCTTTGATATCTCCGTCCTTCCTGATTCTCCTGTCTTCCTCATCTTTCGTGTCTCCCATTTCCCTCTCCTTGCGAGACCACGCACTCACATTACCTCCCCCAGCCTACAACCCTTCATAAATCGTCGCCCCCTACACATAACTTTGCCACTCTTTTTTTTTTTTTTTTGGTATAATCCACGTAAGAAAAAAATTTAATCTGCGTATGGGCGACACTCTGGATAGAAATGGGTGAAAAGCGTAGGTGGGTACGGCCCCATGATAGCCATATCATGCTATGTAATAAGTTAGATTTATAGAGGGCAGGTCAGGTATGATGATATAGCGGAGATAGAAGACAGGAGAAGAGATCGCAAATCAGCGAGGACCACAAAAGATGGCGTCGCGATATAGGAACATTGTGCCACAAGGGTGGAAGCAGAGTACTCGTTTGTAGATCGAGAGACCGTGATTCGGGTCGAGGTCGGATCTCGTAGATGTCTCGCAGAGCGATTCGAGACCCGCAGAACCTTCTTTCTGCACGTAGATTAAAAAAGAAAACAAAGATGCATTCGACAGCTTCTGTAACAGGATTCTAGGCTTTGACGCCTCATTACTGGCATTTATCTAACCCAAACATATGTGACGAAGGGATAGAACAGTTATTAAACTAGAGCACGTATATTAGATCCTTGATGGGGGCCAATTCACAAGACAACACACCACGACTTCATTTGTCTATAGGTCAAGTTATGGACAGGTGCGTCAGGGGCCAGAAAGATGAGACAGCGAAAACAGACCAATTAGGGTCAGAGTCGTGACGGTGTAATATATAGGCGACTCCGGGCGAGGTAATTGAGTCGTGCTGACAGAGGGAGGGGGAGAGGGTCATCTGTCGCAACACAGTGACAGATGGTCCTACGGATGAGAAGTGGTGTTAAGATGGATGACAGGTGACAAGACGGGTGACAGACGAAGAGACAGAGGGACTAGGCGTCACGACCAGAGGCTCTGGAATAGGGATGGAAGTGTGGGACGGGTGACGGACGGAAGGGGTGGAATGGGGAACAGATAAAGGGACGGATGACCGATGGTAAAACAAGACACTGATGCCATAATGCTTGATGCTGCCTAGTATTATTACAAGGAACGATAAGAGGCCATCACTCCTGCAGGTGTAATTGGATCGTCTCATACAGCAATACAGGAGGAGGAGAAGTCTCATGCTTTCTAACGTATACATTATTCTGACGTCATCAAGGACGTCACGACGCTCCGATGAATATATGACGAGTTACTGCACGTCTTGGGCGTGGGCGTGTGTGTAATCACCTGCGTTTAATTACCTGATTGTACTCAATGGGAGGGACTGTTACACTCGTGGGGTCACCCATCTCTTGACCTAATTCTTTACGATCTAACATTTCTCATTATAATACTCTCTGATGTATACACTGACTACGTCCTGTTTCAGTATATCTCGTTCAACCTCCACATTTATGCAAGAAAAGAACATATTCATGTCTTTTTCGACGATTTCATGTTCTGTTCTCTGGTTGTTTTATCTGCTTGTGTGTTTTATTACTATATGTGTGTGGCAGTAAAGAGTTTTACACTTGTGTTGCCCCGTCTCTTAATAATGTGTGTATGTAACATGTCTTTATTCGTATGCTCCGTATCCACACACACACACACACACACACACACACACACACACACACAACCCCCTGCCTAAGCCAGGTACCAACTTGTCGACCGTCCCCGAGGGGAGTTTGAACACCTGAGTTGGATGTGGGCTGAATGCCACTCTTAAGATTCGAACCTATTTGGGTCCGACTCTGGGATGACTCATGGTCATTAACACTAACCGCTGCAACACGTAAGACCGTGTGTTAGTGTGTGTGTGTGTGTGTGTGTGTGTGTGTGTGTGTGTGTGTGTGTGTGTGTGTGTGATCACCATTTGTGTGTTAAGGAGAGAGAGTTTATACTAGTGCTGCCCCGTTTCTTAACCATGAATATGTGCCATGTCTTTACTCTTTATGTGTATACACAGAAAAGAGTGAATGGTATTGCAGAGGACAAGAGCTAGGGAAGGAAAAGCACTACTCCTGAAGCATGAGTTCTAGGAGTGTGTGATAGAGTGCAAGGAAGAAACTTCCAGAGCGATGTGAGTGAAAATGAAAGCGGATGGCAAGAGATGGGTGATTATCAGTGATTATGCACCTGGCCACGAGAAAAAAAGATAATGGGAGGCAAGTGTTTCGGGAGCAGCTGCGTGAGTATGTCAGCCATCTCGATGTAAGAGACCAGACATAAGTGATGGGTGATTTAAATGCGATGGTCAGTAATGTGGCAGTTGAGGGTAAGGCTATTGGGGATGGAGTATTTAGTGTTGTGAATGCAAATGGTGGACAGTTTGTGAAGTTGTTTACTGAAAATGGACTGGTGATTAGGAATACCTGGTTTAGGAAGAGGGACACACACAAGCATACGTATGTGAGTAGGAGAGATGGTCAGCGGGCATTATTAGGTTATGTATTGATTGATAGGCGTGTAAAACAGTGACCTATGGATGTAAGTGTGCTGAGAATGACGCAGCTGTGAGATATGTGATCACTCACTATCTTTTGGAGGCTAGGGTGAGGATTTGTATAGGTTTTGCAAAAAAGAGAGTGTTGAGAGTAAATGAGCTTAGAAAAGAAGTTCGTGGAGAAATATCAGGAGAGATTGAGTAGTTTAGAATGGCTGAATGTGAGAGTAGATGAAGCAACAGGAGTGGGTGAAGAATGGCAGATATTTAGGGAAGCAGTGCTGGGATGTGCAAGAGATGGGTGTGGCAGGCGAAAGGTGGGAGGTGGGCAGATTAGAAACGGTAGAGAGTGGTAGGATGAAGAAGTAAAGTTGTTAGTGAAAGAGAAAAGAGAAGTGTTTGAGCGGTGCTTACAGGGAAGGAGTGCAAATCACTGGGCATTGTATAAGAGAAAACTGCAGGAGGTCAAGAGGAAGGTGCAAGGGTTGAAAAAGAGGGCAAATGAGAGTTGGGTTGAGCGACTATCAGTAATCTTTAGGGAGAGAATGAGATGTTTTGGAAGGAGGTAAATAAAAAGCGAGAAAAAAAAGTAACGTCGGTGAAGGTGGAAAAGGAGAAATGATAACAGATAGTGATGATCTTGAAAAAGAATATATAATAGGATCTTAAGAATATACGGTGTGGGAGGAAAGCTGCTTGAAGCAGTGAGAAGTTTTATCAAGGGTGTAAGAAAGTAGAAAGAGATGAGAGTGAAAGGTTCCAAGTGCAGGTTGGTCTGCGGCACAGGTGTGTAATGTCACCATGGTTGTTCAATTTGTATATGGATGGGATGGTGAGGGATAATGCGAGAGTCTTGGAGAGAGGGGCGAGTATGCAGTCTGTAGGGATGAGAGGGCTGGGAAGTGAGTCAGTTGTTGTTTGCTGATGATACAACACTGGTGGAGGATTCGGGTGAAAAAAATGCAGAAGTTGGTGACTGAGTTTGGAAAAGTGTATTATATAAGTATGGTTATTAGATTTGTCATGGTTGAAGAACAGTTGAGTAGGGGTGTGAATCTGAACTGAGAAAAATTGGAGGTAGTGAAGTATTTCAGATATCTAGTAGTGGACTTGGCAGTGAATGGAATCATGGAAGCGAAAGTAAGTCATAGGGTGGATGACGGGGTAAAGATTCCGGTAGCGATGAAGAATGTGCTGAAAGAAAGTACGTTTTCAAGGAGGACAAAATTGGGTATGTCTGAAGGAATGGTAGTCCCAACAGTACTATATGGATGCGAGGCATGGTATATAGGTAAGGGTAAGGGTGTTTGAGGACAATAATTGGTGTAAGGTGGTTTGATCGAGTAAGTAATAAAAGGGTAAGAGAGATGTGTGGTAATAAAAAGAGTATGGTTGAGAGAGCAGAAGAGGATGTGTTGAAATGGTTAGGTCACATGGAGAAAGTGAATGGTGGAAAGGTTGACAAAGAGAATATATGTGTCAGATGTGAGGGAACGAGGAGAAGTGGGAGACCAAACTGGAGGTGGAAGGATGGAGTGAGAAAGATTTTGAGTGATCGGGGCCTGAGAAGTATAAGATATTGATTAACTAGATACTGCACACATATGTGTCTGTGTGAAGCTATAATAGCTCTTACAGTGGTCGTAAGACATTACATACATATGGTCAAATGCCAGATATCATTAATCACAAAACATGAGGATTAATGCTAGCTATATCACGCTACACTAACAAACAGCTCATCAAGTCTGGTTCAGGGTCGGTAAACCACGGCTGAACTAGCGTGCTAACCCCGTGCACTTTCCTTCCTCTTCCCACAGAATGAGGCGATTGCCCAGGTGCAGAGAACCTTGAAGTCAGTGTGATATTTATAGTCCTCATTGTCATGCAGGAACCCACCGCTTGCATGACGGTATGTCTGAGACCTGCCAACCGAATCTTAAATTAGGATCCGATTATTTATGTCTGCTGGTTGGGACTGGAACAGATTTGTGTTTGGGTAGAGAAATTCTTAGAGTTTCCATGGACAGAGTAATGATTGGTAGCAAAGGTTATGAGACGCTTGGGCATACATCACTCATTCTCATACTTGCCCTCGTGATCTGAGCTGCCTAAGGCCCAGAGAGAGAGAGAGAGAGAGAGAGAGAGAGAGAGAGAGAGAGAGAGAGAGAGAGAGAGAGAGAGAGAGAGAGATTATAAAGTCATTGTGCAGTATTTACACGTAAATTCTGAGGCATAGATCTCTTCAGCCTCACTTATGCATTAGAAATCTTTATCCCATTTTTTGATCTAATGACATCATCTAAAATTGTTAGACTTTAAAGTGAGGAGAGTATGAACTGAAATCGAAGTTAGGAGTTTCTTCTGTCCGTATGAGATTCCTGCAGCGTTCAGGAAGCTGGCCACGTCCACTGGTCGGGACCACAGGTCATAAAGTGTTGTGATGTGTGTGCGTCTATGTGCAGAGAGTGGAAGGCAGTTGAGTAGTAAGTGGTCGGTGTCTTTTTTATGGTCGCTGCATCGTGGCCATGAAGGGTCTAGGGTTATGTTGAAAAGGTGTTTGTAGCTTTGGAGTGATGGATGATGTCCAGAGCGTAAGTGGGAGTGTGACTCAGGTCGTATAATGAGAATGTAAACAACACTTTATGATATCACAAGGTGATGTCACAGGAAATATTGAGGAATGGCATAAGAGTCGAAGCCTAACATTTGCTGACTTATAGCTATGCTACATAGGAATTTCCAGTCTGTCTGAGGTGGAGAGGTAAGGGCTGAGGCTGTTGCTGTTTGCCGATGACACTGTGTTGGTGGCAAATTCAAGTGACAATTTGCAAAAGCTAGTTTCTGAATCTGGCAACGTGTGAATAGGGAAAGTTGAGAGTTAATGTTAATAAAAGCAAGGGTATTAGGTTTAGCAATAGAATGGGGAAGGATGGTTGGGGTGTGAGTTTTTTTAAAAAAAAAAAAAAGAGAGAATTTGGAGAAAGTGTAGTGTTTTAGATACCTGTAAGTGGATACAGAAGCGAATGGAACCATGGGAGATGAAATGAGCCATCGGGTGGGTCAGAGGGCTTAATTCCTTAGGGGAATTGAGGAATATGTGGGAAGCGGGGTCACTGCCTCAGAGGGCAAAAATGATGCATCATTAACAGTAAAGTAGTCCCGCCAGAGTTGTATGGATGCGAGGCGTAGGCCCTGGATGAACAAAGTGCGGAGGAGGATGAATGTTGGAAATTAGATATTAAGAAAATCTCATGGTGTGAGGAAAGTTGATCGCATAAGAAATTATGAATTGAGAGAGAGGAGTAGAAATAAGAGGAGTATGTATGAGAGAGCTGAAGAGGGTGTTCTGAAATAGTTTGGATTGATGGAGAGGATGAGTGAGGAGAGGTTGATTCTAATAGTGTATACGTGTCGGGAGTGGAGGGAACGAGAAGAGGGAACGGAAAGAGAGGTGGAAGAATGACGAGAAAGATGCTTCGAGTGTACGGGGCCAGGATATGCAGGAGGATGTGAGACATGCAAAGATTACATAAAGGAAACGACGCTCCGTCACTGGGCTTAACCAAGGGCATCATGTTTGCGATAGCTTCACTGGGTTGAACTTTTCGGACTCCCAAAATCCATAATCAGGAGCCACTCCTGTGATAGTAATTAAAGCCACACTCATAAGTATCGTTTCATACATAAAAGCTATGGATTTAAATGGCTAACCGATAATTTCCTAGTAAAGCAGATAACAACACGACATATTTACAGGCAAATATACTCAGCGCTAATGTTTCACTGCACATTTAATACCTATAAATTCTCTGAGTAATTAGCGCAAACACTTCACATTTGATTCCTATAAATTACCTGAAATATATACAGCAGTGAGGGGGGGGGTTTATTTCCCAGGTGTTGTGGGTTCCATGGTTGTACGAACAGCTGGTACACTGTGGGTAGTTATTCTCGACTACTCTGGCAGTTAAAATGTTCGATGTAATCCGTAAATATTCTTACACCAAAGTCAGATTAATTTACATATTTATCATACGCTTAGTAACGCTTAGTAAATTGATGTTTAGCTAAAAATTGGTGAATGTATATCGCTACAAATGAGTTTAAGGTAATTATAAAAGCCACAAGAGGGTTTAGATAGAAAACGGCTTGATGGTGTTGGCCTGAGCCAGGTACCCAATTTATCGACCAATCGTTAAGGAAAGATGAACAGCTGGATTGATTGTGGACTGACTGCCGTAACCACGATTCGAACCCATGGGCTCGACTCTGGTCCACCCATGAATGCTAACCGCTACACCACGGAGGGCCCACATACAGGAAAACATCACAAATGACCAATAGCATCTCTCGAAACCCAATTCACCTGAGGTGATTACAGACGAAGTGGCAGGTAAGGGCATTGAGCTTGTGTTCAGATGAATACCCTTAATTTAACTTCGACCACAAACTAGTGTTACGTGAATGTTAACACGGTTAATTAACGATGCAAAATAATGTTAACCTTTCGGGCAGGATGTTCGTTTAGAAAAAGGCTTTAACTGCATTGGTTGTGTGTGTGTGTGTGTGTGTGTGTGTGTGTGTGTGTGTGTGTGATGCATGTGAGTGATGTGATTCGTGTAGGTGGAGGGATTCACGTAGGTGGGGTGATTCATGGAGGCGGGGTGGTTCATGTGTCTCGTGACTTGGCTGAGTAAAGAGATTCATACAGGTTTGTGATTCATGGAGGTTGGGGTGATTCACGAAGTCTTGTGATTCATTTAAGTAATGTGATTCATGCAAGTTTGTGAGTCATGTAGTTAGAGTGATTCATGGAAGTGTAGTGCTTTGTGTAAGTTTATGATTCATGTAAGTGGAGTGCTGTATGTAAGTTTATGATTCATGTAAGTGGAGTGATGTATATAAGTTTATGATTCATGTAAGTGGAGTGCTGTACATAAGTTTATGATTCATGTAAGTGGAGTGCTGTATGTAAGTTTATGTTTCATGTAAGTGGAATGCTGTATGTAAGTTTATGATTCATGTAAGTAGAGTGCTGTATGTAAGTTTATGTTTCATGTAAGTGGAGTGCTGCATGTAAGTTTATGATTAATGTAAGTGGAGTGGTGTATGTAAGTTTATGATTCATGTAGGTAGTGTGATCCATGAAACTCTTGTGCTTCGTGGAAGTTTTTGATTCATGGAGGTGGTTTGATTCATGCGTCTCGTGATTCGTGTAAGCTTTTATAGTGTTGGACGAATGGAATGAATTGAAAGAGGATGTGGTAAATGCAGATGGCATACAGACGTTTGAAAGATTGCACGAAATTAGAGAATATGTAAGTGATGGGACCCCATGAGTGTAAGATTTCCTCCCTGTGCAGTACAAATAGGTAATTACACACACACACACACACACACACACACACACACACACACACACATATTCCTGGGGTAGGAAAGAAAGAATTTAATGACAGTATTTTCTGCGTGTCGTAAAGGGCGAGAAAATGGGGCAGGAGAGGTGAGCTAGCCTCCTCCCCCATTGTTCTGGTATTTTGATTTCTGAAAGAATAAACAAAAGAAAGCGCAGGCTCGGGTGTGTAAATGTGCGTGGATGTAACCAAGACGGGAAGTAAGAAGAGATATGTAGTATATTTGAGTAAAACAAAACCCAAAGGGAAAGGGAAAGATTAGTTTGATAATGTGTTGAGAGTAGAGTCAGGGGTTGATGTGCTGGCAAGAGCTAAGGAAGGGGTAGCACTACTTCTAAAGTATGAGTTGTGTGAATGTGTGAAAGAGCGTAAGGAAGTGAACTCCAAACTAATGCCGGTAGAAATGAAAGTGGACTGAGAGAGTCGAATGGCTATAAGTTCCTGTGCACCTGACCACAAAATGTAGGTCATGAAAAGCAAACGTATTGGGTGAATGTATCAGCAGATATGATGCAAGAGACCTGCTATGTGAAGGTGAGTAATGTAGCAGGAGAGGGTATAATTCGGAGCATGGGGTATTCAGTGATGTGAATGGAAATGTGGAAGAGCTTGTGGACTTGTGTGCTGGTGATTTGGACGCGAAGAGCTAGCCAAATATTTCCTCGTCCGAATACTTGAAAGGTATTCTAATATCTGCCAGCAGGCAGCTAGTCTCCTTAACTTTTCTTCTGATGTGAGATTCAGGCGACAGGTTGGGGATGATACAAGATCAAAATTCTGAGGTTTATTTCTTGCTAGATAATATTCACACTGAGTCCTTCTTTCCCTGTGTCCTATCCTCATTTCTTCAAAATTCATGTATTTCATCAGTTTCATTAATTTTCATCATCACCATCATCATCATCATCATATATGTATGTATGTATGTATATGTGTGTGTGTGTGTGTGTGTGAGTGTGTGTGTGTGTGTGTGTGTGTGTGTGTGTGTGTGTGTGTGTGTGTGTGTGTGTATGTGTGTATGTGTGTGTGTGTGTGCGCGTGTATATGTGTGTGTATATGTGTGTGTGTGTCTGTTTGTGCGTGATGTGTGTGTGTGTGCGTGTGTGTGTGTGTGTGTGTGTGTGTGTGTGTGTGTGTGGAAGTAAAAATTTCATTGTACACACATGTATTTCATTGTTTTTTTTTGTTTTTTGGTCTATTTTTGTTGTGTCCTCGTTTTAGCAAAAAGCTAATTAATCATTCATCATTAATTATTCTGATCTAATTAGTCCTGCCTCCGGGTCTCAAATTGTGGGAATTAGATTTTAATACCTCATAAATTATTTCCCCACTGGTGAAGCATTTCAGCTGAGCAAGGTACGTTGTCCCAAGGAAAAAATCATATATATATATATATATATATATATATATATATATATATATATATATATATATATATATATATATATATATATATATATATATATATATATATATATATATATCTTTCTTTCAAACTATTCGCCATTTCCCGCATTAGCGAGGTAGCGTTAAGAACAGAGGACTGGGCCTTTGAGGGAATACCCTCACCTGGCCCAATTCTCTGTTCCTTCTTTTGGAAAATTAAAAAAAAAACGAGAGGGGAGGATTTCCAGCCCCCCTCTCCCTCCCCTTTTAGTCGCCTTCTACGACACGCAGGGAATACGTGGGAAGTATTCTTAATCCCCTATCCCCAGGGATAATATATATATATATATATATATATATATATATTTTTTTTTTATTATTTTTTATCATACTTTGTCGCTTTCTCCCTCGTTTGCGAGGTAGCGCAAGGAAACAGACGAAAGAAATGGCCCAACCCCCCCCCCCCCATACACATGTATATACATACGTCCACACACGCAAATATACATACCTACACAGCTTTCCATGGTTTACCCCAGACGCTTCACATGCCGTGCTTCAATCCACTGACAGCACGTCAACCCCGGTATACCACATCGCTCCAATTCACTCTATTCCTTGCCCTCCTTTCACCCTCCTGCATGTTCAGGCCCCGATCACACAAAATCTTTTTCACTACATCTTTCCACCTCCAATTTGGTCTCCCTCTTCTCCTTGTTCCCTCCACCTCCGACACATATATCCTCTTCGTCAATCTTTCCTCACTCATCCTCTCCATGTGCCCAAACCACATTAAAACACCCTCTTCTGCTCTCTCAACCACGCTCTTTTTATTTCCACACATCTCTCTTACCCTTACGTTACTCACTCGATCAAACCACCTCACACCACACATTGTCCTCAAACATCTCATTTCCAGCACATCCATCCTCCTGCGCACAACTCTATCCATAGCCCACGCCTCGCAACCATACAACATTGTTGGAACCACTATTCCTTCAAACATACCCATTTTTGCTTTCCGAGATAATGTTCTCGACTTCCACACATTCTTCAAGGCCCCCAGGATTTTCGCCCCCTCCCCCACCCTATGATCCACTTCCGCTTCCATGGTTCCATCCGCTGCCAGATCCACTCCCAGATATCTAAAACACTTCACTTCCTCCAGTTTTTCTCCATTCAAACTCACCTCCCAATTGACTTGACCCTCAACCCTACTGTACCTAATAACCTTGCTCTTATTCACATTTACTCTTAACTTTCTTCTTCCACACACTTTTCCAAACTCAGTCACCAGCTTCTGCAGTTGCTCACATGAATCAGCCACCAGCGCTGTATCATCAGCGAACAACAACTGACTCACTTCCCAAGCTCTCTCATCCCCAACAGACTTCATACTTGCCCCTCTTTCCAAAACTCTTGCATTTACCTTCCTAACAACCCCATCCATAAACAAATTAAACAACCATGGAGACATCACACACCCCTGCCGCAAACCTACATTCACTGAGAACCAATCACTTTCCTCTCTTCCTACACGTACACATGCCTTACATCCTCGATAAAAACTTTTCACTGCTTCTAACAACTTGCCTCCCACACCATATATTCTTAATACCTTCCACAGAGCATCTCTATCAACTCTATCATATGCCTTCTCCAGATCCATAAATGCTACATACAAATCCATTTGCTTTTCTAAGTATTTCTCACATACATTCTTCAAAGCAAACACCTGATCCACACATCCTCTACCACTTCTGAAACCACACTGCTCTTCCCCAATCTGATGCTCTGTACATGCCTTCACCCTCTCAATCAATACCCTCCCTCTGTAATTTGAGCACTCACTCTTATTCCCCTTTGCCTTTGTACAATGGCACTATGCACGCATTCCGCCAATCCTCAGCACCTCACCATGAGTCATACATACATTAAATAACCTTACCAACCAGTCAACAATACAGTCACCCCTTTTTTAATAAATTCCACTGCAATACCATCCAACCTGCTGCCTTGCCGGCTTTCATCTTCCGCAAAGCTTTCACTACCTCTTCTCTGTTTACCAAATCATTTTCCCTAACCCTCTCACTTTGCACACCACCTCGACCAAACACCCTATATCTGCCACTCTATCATCAAACACATTCAACAAACCTCCAAAATACTCACTCCATCTCCTTCTCACATCACCACTACTTGTTTTCACCTCCCCACTTGCGCCCTTCACCGAAGTTCCCATTTGCTCCCTTGTCTTACGCACTTTATTTACCTCCTTCCAGAACATCTTTTTATTCTCCCTAAAATTTAATGATACTCTCTCACCCCACTCTCATATATATATATATATATATATATATATATATATATATATATAAATATATATATATATATATATTATATTTATATATTTTATTTTTGCGTTGTCGCTGTCTCCCGCGTTTGCGAGGTAGCGCAAGGAAACAGACGAAAGAAAGGCCCAACCCACCCCCATACACAATATATATACATACACGTCCACACACCAAATATACATACCTATCATCCAATGTACACATATATATACACACACACAGACACATACATATATACCATGCACACAATCACACTGTCTGCTTATTCATTCCCATCGCCATCTCGCCACACAGGAATACCATCCCCCTCCCCACTCAGTGTTCGAGGTAGCACTAGGAAAGGACAACAAAGGCCCATTCGTTCACACTCAGTCTCTAGCTGTCATTACAACTTCCATGGTTTACCCGACGCTTCACATGCCCTGATTCAATCCACTGACAGCACGTCAACCCCGGTATACCACTCGATCCAATTTACTCTATTCCTTGCCCTCCTTCACCCTCCTGCATGTTCAGGCCCCGATCACACAAAATCTTTTTCACTACATCTTTCCACCTCCAATTTGGTCTCCCTCTTCTCCTTGTTCCCTCCACCTCCGACACATATATCCTCTTCGTCAATCTTTCCTCACTCATCCTCTCCATGTGCCCAAACCACATTAAAACACCCTCTTCTGCTCTCTCAACCACGCTCTTTTTATTTCCACACATCTCTCTTACCCTTACGTTACTCACTCGATCAAACCACCTCACACCACACATTGTCCTCAAACATCTCATTTCCAGCACATCCATCCTCCTGCGCACAACTCTATCCATAGCCCACGCCTCGCAACCATACAACATTGTTGGAACCACTATTCCTTCAAACATACCCATTTTTGCTTTCCGAGATAATGTTCTCGACTTCCACACATTCTTCAAGGCCCCCAGGATTTTCGCCCCCTCCCCCACCCTATGATCCACTTCCGCTTCCATGGTTCCATCCGCTGCCAGATCCACTCCCAGATATCTAAAACACTTCACTTCCTCCAGTTTTTCTCCATTCAAACTCACCTCCCAATTGACTTGACCCTCAACCCTACTGTACCTAATAACCTTGCTCTTATTCACATTTACTCTTAACTTTCTTCTTCCACACACTTTTCCAAACTCAGTCACCAGCTTCTGCAGTTGCTCACATGAATCAGCCACCAGCGCTGTATCATCAGCGAACAACAACTGACTCACTTCCCAAGCTCTCTCATCCCCAACAGACTTCATACTTGCCCCTCTTTCCAAAACTCTTGCATTTACCTTCCTAACAACCCCATCCATAAACAAATTAAACAACCATGGAGACATCACACACCCCTGCCGCAAACCTACATTCACTGAGAACCAATCACTTTCCTCTCTTCCTACACGTACACATGCCTTACATCCTCGATAAAAACTTTTCACTGCTTCTAACAACTTGCCTCCCACACCATATATTCTTAATACCTTCCACAGAGCATCTCTATCAACTCTATCATATGCCTTCTCCAGATCCATAAATGCTACATACAAATCCATTTGCTTTTCTAAGTATTTCTCACATACATTCTTCAAAGCAAACACCTGATCCACACATCCTCTACCACTTCTGAAACCACACTGCTCTTCCCCAATCTGATGCTCTGTACATGCCTTCACCCTCTCAATCAATACCCTCCCTCTGTAATTTGAGCACTCACTCTTATCCCCTTTGCCTTTGTACAATGGCACTATGCACGCATTCCGCCAATCCTCAGGCACCTCACCATGAGTCATACATACATTAAATAACCTTACCAACCAGTCAACAATACAGTCACCCCCTTTTTTTAATAAATTCCACTGCAATACCATCCAAACCTGCTGCCTTGCCGGCTTTCATCTTCCGCAAAGCTTTCACTACCTCTTCTCTGTTTACCAAATCATTTTCCCTAACCCTCTCACTTTGCACACCACCTCGACCAAAGCACCCTATATCTGCCACTCTATCATCAAACACATTCAACAAACCTCCAAAATACTCACTCCATCTCCTTCTCACATCACCACTACTTGTTTTCACCTCCCCACTTGCGCCCTTCACCGAAGTTCCCATTTGCTCCCTTGTCTTACGCACTTTATTTACCTCCTTCCAGAACATCTTTTTATTCTCCCTAAAATTTAATGATACTCTCTCACCCCAACTCTCATATATATATATATATATATATATATATATATATATATATATATATATATATATATATATATATATATATTTATATATTTTATTTTTTGCGTTGTCGCTGTCTCCCGCGTTTGCGAGGTAGCGCAAGGAAACAGACGAAAGAAATGGCCCAACCCACCCCCATACACAATATATATACATACACGTCCACACACGCAAATATACATACCTATACATCTCAATGTACACATATATATACACACACACAGACACATACATATATACCCATGCACACAATTCACACTGT
Organism: Panulirus ornatus; assembly: GCF_036320965.1. Taxonomy (NCBI): domain Eukaryota; kingdom Metazoa; phylum Arthropoda; class Malacostraca; order Decapoda; family Palinuridae; genus Panulirus; species Panulirus ornatus. The sequence continues at coordinate 3,506,227 of NC_092294.1, read as the reverse complement.
CTGCCTTTATTCATTCCCATCGCCATCTCGCCACACATGGAATACCATCCCCCTCCCCACTCATGTGTTCGAGGTAGCACTAGGAAAGGACAACAAAGGCCCCATTCGTTCACACTCAGTCTCTAGCTGTCATACAACTTTCCATGGTTTACCCGACGCTTCACATGCCCTGATTCAAATCCACTGACAGCACGTCAACCCCGGTATACCACATCGATCCAATTTACTCTATTCCTTGCCCTCCTTTCACCCTCCTGCATGTTCAGGCCCCGATCACTCAAAATCTTTTTCACTCCATCTTTCCTCCTAAAATTTGGTCTCCCACTTCTCCTCGTTCCCTCCACCTCCGACACATATATCCTCTTGGTCAATCTTTCCTCACTCATTCTCTCCATGTGCCCAAACCATTTCAAAACACCTTCTTCTGCTCTCTCAACCACGCTCTTTTTATTTCCACACATCTCTCTTACCCTTACATTACTTACTCGATCAAACCACCTCACACCACACATTGTCCTCAAACATCTCATTTCCAGCACATCCATCCTCTTGCGCACAACTCTATCCATAGCCCACGCCTCGCAACCATACAACATTGTTGGAACCACTATTCCTTCAAACATACCCATTTTTGCTTTCCGAGATAATGTTTTCGACTTCCACACATTCTTCAAGGCTCCCAGGATTTTCGCCCCCTCCCCCACCCTATGATTCACTTCCGCTTCCATGGTTCCATCCGCTGCCAGATCCACTCCCAGATATCTAAAACACTTTACTTCCTCCAGTTTTTCTCCATTCAAACTCACCTCCCAATTGACTTGACCCTCACCCCTACTGTACCTAATAACCTTGCTCTTATTCACATTTACTCTTAACTTTCTTTTTTCACACACTTTACCAAACTCAGTCACCAACTTCTGCAGTTTCTCACATGAATCAGCCACCAGCGCTGTATCATCAGCGAACAACAACTCACTCACTTCCCAAGCTCTCTCATCCACAACAGACTTCATACTTGCCCCTCTTTCCAAAACTCTTGCATTCACCTCCCTAACAACCCCATCCATAAACAAATTAAACAACCATGGATACATCACACACCCCTGCCGCAAACCTACATTCACTGAGAACCAATCACTTTCCTCTCTTCCTACACGTACACATGCCTTACATCCTCGATAAAAACTTTTCACTGCTTCTAACAACTTGCCTCCCACACCATATATTCTTAATACCTTCCACAGAGCATCTCTATCAACTCTATCATATGCCTTCTCCAGATCCATAAATGCTACATACAAATCCATTTGCTTTTCTAAGTATTTCTTACATACATTCTTCAAAGCAAACACCTGATCCACACATCCTCTACCACTTCTGAAACCACACTGCTCTTCCCCAGTCTGATGCTCTGTACATGCTTTCACCCTCTCATTCAATATCCTCCCATATAATTTACCAGGAATACTCAACAAACTTATACCTCTGTAATTTGAGCACTCACTTTTATCCCCTTTGCCTTTGTACAATGGCACTATACACGCATTCCGCCAATTCTCAGGCACCTCACCATTGGTCATACATACATTAAATAACCTTACCAACCAGTCAACAATACAGTCACCCCCTTTTTTAATAAATTCCACTGCAGTACCATCCAAACCTGCTGCCTTGCCGGCTTTCATCTTCCGCAAAGCTTTTACTACCTCTTCTCTGTTTACCAAATAATTTTCCCTAACCCTCTCACTGTGCACACCACCTTGACCAAAACACCCTATATCTGCCACTCTATCATCAAACACATTCAACAAACCTTCAAAATACTCACTCCATCTCCTTCTCACATCCCTACTACTTGTTTTCTCCTCCCCATTTGCGCCCTTCACTGAAGTTCCCATTTGCTCCCTTGTCTTACGCACTTTATTTACCTCCTTCCAGAACATCTTTTTATTCTCCCTAAAATTTAATGATGCTCTCTCACCTCAACTCTCATTTGCCCTCTTTTTCACCTCTTGCACCTTTCTCTTGACCTCCTGTCCCTTTCTTTTATACATCTCCCACTCATTTGCATTTTTTCCCTGCAAAAATCGTCCAAAGGCCTCTCTCTTCTCTTTCACTAATAATCTTACTTCTTCATCCCACCACTCACTACCCTTTCTAATCAACCCACCTCCCTCTCTTCTCATGCCACAAGCATCTTTTGCGCAATCCATCACTGATTCCCTAAATAAATTCCATTCCTCCCCCACTCCCCTTACTTCCATTGTTCTCACCTTTTTCCATTCTGTACTCAGTCTCTCCTGGTACTTCCTCACACAAGTCTCCTTCCCAAGCTCACTTACTCTCACCACCCTCTTCACCCCAACATTCACTCTTCTTTTCTGAAAACCCATACAAATCTTCACCTTAGGCTCCACAAGATAATGATCAGACATCCCTCCAGTTGCACCTCTCAGCACATTAACATCCAAAAGTCTCTCTTTCGCGCGCCTGTCAATTAACACGTAATCCAATGACGCTCTCTGGCCATCTCTCCTACTTACATAAGTATACTTATGTATATCTCGCTTTTTAAACCAGGTATTCCCGATCACCAGTCCTTTTTCAGCACATAAATCTACAAGCTCTTCACCATTTCCATTTACAACACCGAACACCCCATGTATACCAATTATTCCCTCAACTGCCACATTACTCACCTTTGCATTCAAATCACCCATCACTATAACCCGGTCTTGTGCATCAAAACCACTAACACACTCATTCAGCTGCTCCCAAAACACTTGGCTCTCATGATCTTTCTTCTCATGCCCAGGTGCATATTGACCAATAATCACCCATCTCTCTCCATCAACTTTCAGTTTTACCCATATTAATCGAGAATTTACTTTCTTACACTCTATCACATACTCCCACAACTCCTGTTTCTGGAGTACTGCTACTCCTTCCCTTGCTCTTGTCCTCTCACTAACCCCTGACTTTACTCCCAAGACATTCCCAAACCATTCTTCCCCTTTACCCTTGAGCTTCGTTTCACTCAGAGCCAAAACATCCAGGTTCCTTTCCTCAAACATACTACCTATCTCTCCTTTTTTCACATCTTGGTTACAGCCACATACATTTAGACACCCCAGTCTGAGCCTTCGAGGAGGAGGAGGAGGAGGATGTATATATATATACATATCATTCATTTATTATACTTTGTCGCTGTCTCCCGCGTTAGCGAGGTAGCGCAAGGAATCAGACGAAAGAATGGCCCAACCCACCCACATACACATGTATACACATAAACGCCCACACACGCACATATACATACCTATACATTTCAACTTATGCATACATATACATACAGAGACATAAACATACCTATACATTTCAACGTATACATACATATACATACACAGACATATACATATATACACTTGCACGTATTCATACATGCTGCCTTCATCCATTCCGCCACCCCGCCACACATGAAATGGCACCCCTCCCCGCGTGCGTGCGAGGTAGCGCTAGAAAAAGACAACAAAGGCCAAATTCGTTCACACTCAAGTCTCTAGCTGTCATGCCTCACAACCATATAACATTGTTGGAACCAATATATATATATATATATATATATATATATATATATATATATATATATATATATATATATAGATAGATAGATAAGTAGAATTTGATCATGAATTATTTTCTCAGTCCAGTGATGACAGTTACGAAGAGGCGAATAAGCTCATAACCAGGCCAACAAATTATCATATTGTTAAAGAAACTTGAAAGGGATTACAGTCGCTGAGGAAGACGTTCTTCCTCTATTATGTTTTTTGTCACTGAGTTAATTTCATGCAATATTTTGTTAGTTTTACTGTAAAAACTTTAGGCTGGACAGTAGAGGCAGGACAATTGTATCACACGTTTCGTCTACACCATCATCCAAGCTGGGCGAAGTACCTACCACCTGGACATAGACAGCAATAATACCCAACATTCTGGCTAAACGCTGCTGAACTGTAGAGTTCATGAGAGATTCTTAACACACCAATTGTCCGTGAGCATAACCCATGGGGTGAATCCATACTATGAACAACACTTCGACGTTATCAATTGACAACCTCACAGCAGACTGGTACTCCGTCCTTAACATGGTTAACCACAAAGCAACGACACCGAATTCTGGCGTACGATATAGAAAATTACTACCTCCCACACCACAGTGGTCTCGCACGCCACACTGGCCTACCACACCACAATTGTCTCGCAAACCACACTGGTCTACCGCACTACGCTGGCCTACCACACCACACTGGCTTATCTCACCACACTCTAGCCTCACACACCACACTGGTCTCTCTCACCACACTGACCTACCACCTCCCACACCACACTGGCCTCCCACACTGCACTGACCTACCACCTCCCACACCACACTGGCCTCCCACACCAAACTGGCCTCCCTCACCACACTGGCCTCCCACACTGCACTGACCTACCACCTCCCACACCACACTGGCCTCCCACACTGCACTGACCTACCACCTCCCACACCACACTGGCCTCCCACACTGCACTGACCTACCACCTCCCACACCACACTGGCCTACCACACCAAACTGGCCTCCCTCACCACACTGGCCTCCCACACTGCACTGACCTACCACCTCCCACACCACACTGGCCTACCACACCACACTGGCCTCCCTCACCACACTGGCCTACCTCCTCCCCACCACACTGGCCTCCCACACTGCACTGACCTACCACCTCCCACACCACACTGGCCTACCACACCAAACTGGCCTCCCTCACCACACTGGCCTCCCACACTGCACTGACCTACCACCTCCCACACCACACTGGCCTACCACACCACACTGGCCTCCCTCACCACACTGGCCTACCTCCTCCCCACCACACAGGCTTCTCACCTCCCACACCACACTGGCCTTCAGATATGAAACACTCCTGAACGAACTTGGAACAAGTAATTCTCACTTGGAACTCACAAACACATGCAAAACATTTTTTTTTTTTTTTTTTTTTTCATACTATTCGCCATTTCCCGCGATAGCGAGGTAGCGTTAAGAACAGAGGACTGGGCCTTTGAGGGAATATCCTCACCTGGCCCTCTTCTCTGTTCCTTCTTTTGGAAAATTAAAAAAAAAAAAAACGAGAGGGGAGGATTTCCAGCCCCCCGCTCCCTTCCCTTTTAGTCGCCTTCTACGACACGCAGGGAATACGTGGGAAGTATTCTTAATCCCCTATCCCCAGGGAAAAAACATATCACCCAAAAATTGTCACCCTTAAAGCAACTACCACGATGAATAGCAATCATGAAAAACGTGCTTCAAATCCACCCTGACGCTACTCTCTCACACAGCCTCCACGAGCCTGCAACATGATCACTCATTTGAAAACGTCGACACCTTCCCTGCAACAAGCCCCTTGCAATATATCAAACTTCCGCGTAGGACAGACGCCCTTCCCATTGCAATCAGGCCACTTGTATGTACCTTCAGCCATTTCCTGTAACACAGAGGAATTTTTAGGAATATTCAGCCACATCCTGGAACCTTGTTAACCATCTAGCTCCTCTTCTTCCTATCACTCAACACCCTAACTGGGGAATGAGCATGAAAGTGAAACTACATTGTTTTAATGATCTGAAAAAAAAAACTGTCGTTTTATAAAACATGTTTACATCAAGACTGAAACCCTGGATAATGAGTTATATGTATTTACAAAAGCTAGAAATATAAAGTGATCAAAAATAGATAGTCTGTGTCCGGTATAAGATTGTTATTCATCGAACATATTTTCTGTGATGTGTCCCTCAGGATTTACCGTAGTCTACGCTGACCGTTCTCTGCACGTTTTCCTTTGCGAGTTGCTAGCTTGCTCAAAAGATGGCATTAGTGTCAATTTCAAGGCCTACAATATTACTAATAATCCTGGGTAGTTTCACTTCCTAGATACATTCTTCTCGGCCTTGCTCTGCTAAAATTACGACATCGCTTTAGTTTACCCAGATCACTGGTAGGTTATGGATGTAGCCAGTGTGTCTGTGCTTATGCATTCGTTTATAAGCTCGTTTTTCGGCAGTGACACCTCAGTGTTATGTTGTGAAAGCTGTTCTACAACGGTAGATCACACGAGAACATGTGTATCAACCGAACCTTCAGTTATTAAGTGTTGACATTCAGTTGTTAGCGCCATATCACAAGTGGTCGTGACAGGCGGCAGGAAGTAAGAGGCCAAAAGAATACATTGTTCTCCATTTGAACAAAGAAGTCATATTGGAGATGTTGGAAGACCACAACGAGGCAAGCAATCTTTCTTTTTTGTTGTTGTTGTTGAAATTATATGTCTGGTAGGGCTGAGTTTAAGACTGAGTTGCGAGGTCGGTATTTTAGTGTTGGAAGGATCATTTCAGAGTATATGTGTCATGTTGGTGTTATATATCTGTTGAAGTGAGGGGAGGAGGGGATCTGTGAGTAGAGGTGAGTGAAGTGTGAGGTAGGAGTAAAGTTTTTATTTCTACCTGAGGGTTAGTGGTTTGTTACGGAGTGGTTTGGATGGGAGCGGGTCAAGTGTTGGTACGTAGAACTGATTGCTGAGTACATTACGGCGAGACTGTATTGGGAAGGATCTTTGTTTCATTGTGAAGGTGTGGAGTGTCTGTGATTGCTAGGCAACCGGTGACTGTTCTGAGTGCGCTATTTTGTGTGGCTCGCAGTTTGCACACAATTGCTGTTTGAGACGATGGAAGACCATGTAGGTAGGGCTTAGTTGAGTATGGGGCAAATGAATTGTTTGGAGATGATTTTTCTTGGCCACATCTAGTGCTAGATAGTGTTTACATTGCATTTGTGTTGGCGTTGGGAGTGTATGTCATGTGTGTGTTTGTCGCTTGCGATGCCTGGAATGGTTGGTTTTCTGTTTAGTGGGAGTGATCGTCCAGGTGACTGGAGGGCGTAAGCTGGAATTGTTCCTACCTTAGTTTGAAAGAGTCATTGAAGACTTTTGTGGCGATCCAGACATTCTCTTTTGGGTGAACCAATGTTGCGCTTGTATACTGTAGGGCTAGAGTTTGATTGCTGGTAGTGTGAATTAGTGGTTTACTGATGTAAATATTAATTATCTCCATATGAAACGACTTTCATGTTGTGATTTACTGGATATGATGAAAGTGTTGGAGTTCCCGGTTTATGAACCTTCGGCATTCTCCTGAAGTGTGGTGGATAGGTTGCTTATAATCGGTTTAATAACATTTTCTCCTCTTAAGAGTCCGTTGCAACCCTTCTCGCCTCCTGCTTAAATCGTTCAACGACTCCCTCGCATAATCTCTCTGCTTCTCCTCATTTGTAGACTCATCATTCCATAGATCCGTTCATATCGAGTTTTAATCTGATCTGTTCATCATCATGACACCACCACCACCCTAACGTTATTGAGTTAGTACTGAACTGTAATCTTTCTTGACTCTGTAGTGCTCTTGTTTAACAATTTGGTCGTGACATGGACTTCAGAGAGTGCCATGACCCCAAGACTCTCAGTGTATAGGATGCCAGCCAACATGGACAGCTTTATTCATTGTCTTGTAGCTCACAGTAACAGGACAGAGTCAGGTGTCGCAAAATTGATTCTCAAGGCTGTAAGTAGCGAAGAGCACTTGGAAGAATTGAATTATGTGATAGAAGCGTTTCTGTAGCTAGTCTGTGTGAGTTTGTGTGTGTGTGTGTGTGTGTGTGTGTGTGTGTAGAGTCAGGTTTGGGAATTCTCCAATCGTTGGAATATATCTCGAACTTTATCATCATACAAGTTATTAATCTCATGTTTACTGTCAAGATTCATAGTTTCACCGCTTAGCCTGCATCTGGAACCATTACTCACACACTACAGAAGTACTTCTCTGCATCTTTTACAACACACGTCTTATTGTGTTCCTTGCTCCGAACTTTATTGCTCTGTCTTTCTATCTTTCAAGGAAATGTTTACAGCCGACGTCACCAAAATGGTTCAGGAACTTGAAGGCAGCGGTCAAGTTGCTTTTCCATGGTAGGAGAACGTATTGCCTCTACCATACTAAGTCTGTAACTCATCTCTCATATATCGGTGTCACTTGATCCCGACCTAATCTCTGGTCCTGCTACTTTGGGTTCATCTTCCACAACTCCCATGATTACCTCTTGGTTTCTGCCCTCTCGTCCCTTCCATATTCCTTGGTCCTTCATTCGCAAGCATATCGTTTGCTTGCTCTATAGGTCTCCCTCTTAGGTAAACCCTACCTTTGACCACACTCTTTTACCCATGGATTTCTTCCAGTATTCTGTTTTCAGTCACATTCCTCTACACTGGTCTCCACCTCCCTGAGTCCTCATACAAGCACTTGTTTACACTCTACAAGCTCCTTGACTCTGCCATACACGTATGATAATTTACATTGCATTACTTCATTTTCCTCTGTCCTTCAAAGGAAAATCTTCAAAGTCAAAATCAAATACCCAGAGTTGCCTCACGACGTGAAACTTCGTAGTTTCTATCCATCGGGATGCCATACAAGGACCTTCTGTCTAAATTGTCTCTTTGACGACACCAATTTCCTATGTCTTTACTCAAAGGGAACTGCTATCTCAAGTTTCGACAGAGACTACACACAGCTCACAGAACCCTTGACGCACTCATATAGGAAACGTTTTGAGGCTCTGACCTCCTATGTAACAACGCTTTGGAGATGGGACATGGGTTGGGTCTGGTCAGTTAATGATTTATGTTTATTTTCAATAACGGTTTTGGGTTCCTTATTGTTACTAAGTTATACAAAAGCTTATTCTAGTCCTCCAATTAAATCATTTTCCGTTCATGGTTGTATTAATTGGTTTAGTTAGCGATTTGTATACTAGATATCCTCATTATCTCCTCCCAAGCTTCATTCCTAGGCATATTCACCAGTCAGACGCCAAAGAATCCTTCATACGTTGCTCACACAGCCATGTCTGCCGGCCTCGCGTGTGCTTATCTCTCTCCTTGTAGGTAATATACGGGTATTTGGTGAGTTGCCAGCACACGCTATTGTCTCCAGACAAAGGTGATCCTAAGTGCTCACAGACGCAACTGTTCACCGTTGACAGTCATCCCCTGGTCTTGGAGGAGTCGCGGAGGAGCAGATGAAGGTATTGTTCAGCTTATCGCCCTCCACATGTCGCAGGGCTATGTCCAGATAGAACGTTGCTTCTCTGGTCACAGTCCCTAGCGGGGGGGATGAGTAGTGAGTAATGGAGAGGTGCTTAAGCTTAGATTTTCGTCCTGAGTGCTGCACCTCCACCAACCTCTCTTGACATCTCAGGGCGACGTAAGCATGACACTTTCACACTGCGCACATCCACCAGCCTCTAGAGAAACGCCCAGGTTCATGTGAGAGTGGGACCTTTGTACTGCATTTCCTTCAGCTTCTCTTGACACACCCAAGGTGACAAGAAAGTACAGTCTCAGAACCACACTTCAACAAGTCTCTCATGACAGAATAGTGTGTTGTGTATTTACATATTTGCAAAGTAAAGGGGAGAGAGTTTCACGCTCGTTCGGATCCCATGTGTTGCAATTTCTATATCATCACGTGCACTATTTTCTCACCTAGGGATGTATAGTGTCGGCACTCACCGTCCCCTTGCTTAGTCTCCGCTAACCATCTTTACAGCTAGCCTGGTGTATCTTCACTACTTCTCCAGCTTGCAGTTTGCCCCAGCTTATCTCACGGACTACTGTTACTCTGCCGCTCCATCTCGTGGATCGGGTCTTTGCTTTGAAGAATGTACGTGAGAAATACTTAGAAGAACAGATGGGTTTGTATGTAGCATTTATGGATCTGGAGAAGGCATATGATAGGAGTGATAGAGATGCTTTGTGGAAAGTATTAAGAGTATATGGTGTGGGAGGTAAGTTGCTTGAAGCAGTGAGAAGATTTTACCAACGACGCAAGGCATGTGTACGAGAAGAAGGAGAGGAGAGTGATTGGTTCTCAGTGAATGTCGGTCTGCAGCAGGGGTGTGTGATTCCCTCATGGTTGTCAAATTTGTTTATGGATAGAGTGGTTAGGGAGGTAAATGCAAGAGTTTTGGAGACAGGGGCGAACATGCAGTTTGGGACGAGAGGGCCTAGGAAGTGAGTCGGTTATTGTTCGCCGATGGTACAGCTCTGGTGGCTGATTCGTGTGAGAAACTGCAGAAGACTAAGTTTGGAAAAGTGTTTGAAAGGAGAAAGATGAGAGTAATGTGAATAGGAGCAAGATTTTTACCTTTAGTAGGGTTGAGAGACAAGTTGATTGGGATGTAAGCTTGAGTGGAGAAATATTGGAGGAAGTGAAGTGTTTTAGATATCTGGGAGTGGACTTAGCAGCGGATGGAACCATGGAAGTTGAAGTGAGAGGTGAGTCATAGATTGGGGGAGGGGGTGAAGGTTCTGGGAGCAATGAAGAATGTGTGGAAGGAGAGAACGTTATTTCGGAGAGCAAAAATGAGTATGTTTGAAGGAATAGTGGTTCCAACAATGTTGTATGGTTGCTAAGCATGGGCTATAGATAGGATTATGCGGAGAAGTGTGGATGTGTTGGAAGTGAAATGTTTGAGGACAATATGTTGTGTGAGGTGGTTTGATCGAGTAAGTAATGAAAGGATAAGAGAGATGTGTGGTAATAAAATGAGTGTGGTTGAGAGATCAGAAGAGGATGTGTTGAAATGGTTTGGAGAACGGGAAACCAAATTGAAGGTGGAAGGATGGCATTAAAAAAATTCTGAGTGATCGGGGCCTGAACATACAGGAGGGTTAAAGGCGTGCAAGGAATACAGTGAATTGGAACCATGTGGTATACCGGGGTCGACGTGTTGTCAATGGATTGAACCAGGGCATGTGAAGCGTCTGGGGTAAACCCTGGAAAGTTCTGTGGGGCCTGGATGTGGAAAGGGAGCTGTGGTTTCGGTGCATTACACATGACAGCTAGAGACTGAGTGTGAACGAATGTGGCCTTTGTTTTGTTTTTGTCTGTTTTCCTGGTGCTGCCTCGATGAAGCGCGGGGTAGCGATGGTGTTTGCTGTGGGGAGGTGTAGCTCCAAGAATGGATGTAGGCAAGGAAATATGAATGTGTACATTTCTATATAGATATATGTATGTGCATATGTATGTATATGTACATATATGTGTATATGTTGATATGTATATATATATATATATATATATATATATATATATATATATATATATATATATATATATATACATATCAACTTCCTCCAGTTTTTCTCCATTCAAACTTACTTCCCAATTGACTTGTCCCTCAACCCTACTGTACCTAATAAGCTTCCTCTTATTCACATTTACTCTCAGGTTTCTTCTTTCATACACTTTGCCAAACTCAGTCACCAGCTTCTGCAGTTTCTCACTCGAATCAACCACCAGCGCTGTATCATAAGCGAAAAACAACTGACTTACTTCCCAAGCCCTCTCATCCACAACAGACTGCATACTTGTCCCTCTCTCCAAAACTCTTACATTCACCTCCCTAACAACCTCATCCATAAAGACATTATACAACCATGGAGACATCACGCACTCCTGCCGCAAACCTATATTCACTGAGACCCAATCACTTTCCTCTCTTTCTACTCGCACACTTGCCTTACATCCTCGATAAAAACTTTTCACTGCTTCTAGCAACTTGCCTCCCTTACCATATATTCTTAATACTTTCCACAAAGCATCTCTATCAACTCTATCTTATGCCTTCTTCAGGTCCATAAATGCTACATACTAATCCATTTGTTTTTTTAAGTATTTCTCACATTCTTCAAAGCAAACACCTGATCCACACATCCTCTACCACTTCTGAAACCACATTGCTCTTCCCCAATCTGATGCTCTGTACATGCCTTCACCCTATCAATCAATACCCTCCCATATAATTTACCAGGAATACTCAACAAAATTATACCTCTGTAAGTTGAACACTCACCTTTATCCTCTTTGCCTTTGTATAATGGATTTTTACAGGGAAAAAACGCAATTGAGTGGGAGATGTATAAAAGAAAGAGACAGGAGGTCAAGAGAAAGGTGCAAGAGGTGAAAAAAAGGGCAAATGAGAGTTGGGGTGAGAGAGTATCATTAAATTTTAGGGAGAATAAAAAGATGTTCTGGAAGGAGGTAAATAAAGTGCGTAAGACAAGGGAGCAAATGGGAACTTCGGTGAAGGGCGCAAGTGGGGAGGTGATAACAAGTAGTGGTGATGTGAGAAGGAGATGGAGTGAGTATTTTGAAGGTTTGTTGAATGTGTTTCATGATAGAGTGGCAGATATAGGGTGTTTTGGTCGAGGTGGTGTGCAAAGTGAGAGGGTTAGGGAAAATGATTTGGTAAACAGAGAAGAGGTAGTGAAAGCTTTGCGGAAGATGAAAGCCGGCAAGGCAGCAGGTTTGGATGGTATTGCAGTGGAATTTATTAAAAAAGGGGGTGACTGTATTGTTGACTGGTTGGTAAGGTTATTTAATGTATGTATGACTCATGGTGAGGTGCCTGAAGATTGGCGGAATGCGTGCATAGTGCCATTGTACAAAGGCAAAGGGGATAAGAGTGAGTGCTCAAATTACAGAGGTATAAGTTTGTTGAGTATTCCTGGTAAATTATATGGGAGGGTATTGATTGAGAGGGTGAAGGCATGTACAGAGCATCAGATTGGGGAAGAGCAGTGTGGTTTCAGAAGTGGTAGAGGATGTGTGGATCAGGTGTTTGCTTTGAAGAATGTATGTGAGAAATACTTAGAAAAGCAAATGGATTTGTATGTAGCATTTATGGATCTGGAGAAGGCATATGATAGAGTTGATAGAGATGCTCTGTGGAAGGTATTAAGAATATATGGTGTGGGAGGAGAGTTGTTAGAAGCAGTGAAAAGTTTTTATCGAGGATGTAAGGCATATGTACGTGTAGGAAGAGAGGAAAGTGATTGGTTCTCAGTGAATGTAGGTTTGCGGCAGGGGTGTGTGATGTCTCCATGGTTGTTTAATTTGTTTATGGATGGGGTTGTTAGGGAGGTAAATGCAAGAGTTTTGGAAAGAGGGGCAAGTATGAAGTCTGTTGGGGATGAGAGAGCTAGGGAAGTGAGTCAGTTGTTGTTCGCTGATGATACAGCGCTGGTGGCTGATTCATGTGAGAAACTGCAGAAGCTGGTGACTGAGTTTGGAAAAGTGTGTGGAAGAAGAAAGTTAAGAGTAAATGTGAATAAGAGCAAGGATATTAGGTACAGTAGGGTTGAGGGTCAAGTCAATTGGGAGGTGAGTTTGAATGGAGAAAAACTGGAGGAAGTAAAGTGTTTTAGATATCTGGGAGTGGATCTGGCAGCGGATGGAACCATGGAAGCGGAAGTGGATCATAGGGTGGGGGAGGGGGCGAAAATCCTGGGGGCCTTGAAGAATGTGTGGAAGTCGAGAACATTATCTCGGAAAGCAAAAATGGGTATGTTTGAAGGAATAGTGGTTCCAACAATGTTGTATGGTTGCGAGGCGTGGGCTATGGATAGAGTTGTGCGCAGGAGGATGGATGTGCTGAAAATGAGATGTTTGAGGACAATATGTGGTGTGAGGTGGTTTGATCGAGTGAGTAACGTAAGGGTAAGAGAGATGTGTGGAAATAAAAAGAGCGTGGTTGAGAGAGCAGAAGAGGGTGTTTTGAAGTGGTTTGGGCACATGGAGAGGATGAGTGAGGAAAGATTGACCAAGAGGATATATGTGTCGGAGGTGGAGGGAACAAGGAGAAGAGGGAGACCAAATTGGAGGTGGAAAGATGGAGTGAAAAAGATTTTGTGTGATCGGGGCCTGAACATGCAGGAGGGTGAAAGGAGGGCAAGGAATAGAGTGAATTGGAGCGATGTGGTATACCGGGGTTGACGTGCTGTCAGTGGATTGAAGCAGGGCATGTGAAGCGTCTGGGGTAAACCATGGAAAGCTGTGTAGGTATGTATATTTGCGTGTGTGGACGTATGTATATACATGTGTATGGGGGGGATTGGGCCATTTCTTTCGTCTGTTTCCTTGCGCTACCTCGCAAACGCGGGAGACAGCGACAAAGTATAATAAATAAATATAAATAAGTTTGTTGAGTATTCCTGGTAAATTATATGGGAGGGTATTGATTAAGAGGGTGAAGGCATGTACAGAGCATCAGATTGGGGAAGAGCAGTGTGGTTTCAGAAGTGGTAGAGGATGTGTGGATCAGGTGTTTGCTTTGAAGAATGTATGTGAGAAATACTTAGAAAAGCAAATGGATTTGTATGTAGCATTTATGGATCTGGAGAAGGCATATGATAGAGTTGATAGAGATGCTCTGTGGAAGGTATTAGAATATATGGTGTGGGAGGAAGTTGTTAGAAGCAGTGAAAAGTTTTTATCGAGGATGTAAGGCATATGTACGTGTAGGAAGAGAGGAAAGTGATTGGTTCTCAGTGAATGTAGGTTTGCGGCAGGGGTGTGTGATGTCTCCATGGTTGTTTAATTTGTTTATGGATGGGGTTGTTAGGGAGGTAAATGCAAGAGTTTTGGAAAGAGGGGCAAGTATGAAGTCTGTTGGGGATGAGAGAGCTAGGGAAGTGAGTCAGTTGTTGTTCGCTGATGATACAGCGCTGGTGGCTGATTCATGTGAGAAACTGCAGAAGCTGGTGACTGAGTTTGGAAAAGTGTGTGGAAGAAGAAAGTTAAGAGTAAATGTGAATAAGAGCAAGGATATTAGGTACAGTAGGGTTGAGGGTCAAGTCAATTGGGAGGTGAGTTTGAATGGAGAAAAACTGGAGGAAGTAAAGTGTTTTAGATATCTGGGAGTGGATCTGGCAGCGGATGGAACCATGGAAGCGGAAGTGGATCATAGGGTGGGGGAGGGGGCGAAAATCCTGGGGGCCTTGAAGAATGTGTGGAAGTCGAGAACATTATCTCGGAAAGCAAAAATGGGTATGTTTGAAGGAATAGTGGTTCCAACAATGTTGTATGGTTGCGAGGCGTGGGCTATGGATAGAGTTGTGCGCAGGAGGATGGATGTGCTGAAAATGAGATGTTTGAGGACAATATGTGGTGTGAGGTGGTTTGATCGAGTGAGTAACGTAAGGGTAAGAGAGATGTGTGGAAATAAAAAGAGCGTGGTTGAGAGAGCAGAAGAGGGTGTTTTGAAGTGGTTTGGGCACATGGAGAGGATGAGTGAGGAAAGATTGACCAAGAGGATATATGTGTCGGAGGTGGAGGGAACAAGGAGAAGAGGGAGACCAAATTGGAGGTGGAAAGATGGAGTGAAAAAGATTTTGTGTGATCGGGGCCTGAACATGCAGGAGGGTGAAAGGAGGGCAAGGAATAGAGTGAATTGGAGCGATGTGGTATACCGGGGTTGACGTGCTGTCAGTGGATTGAAGCAGGGCATGTGAAGCGTCTGGGGTAAACCATGGAAAGCTGTGTAGGTATGTATATTTGCGTGTGTGGACGTATGTATATACATGTGTATGGGGGGGATTGGGCCATTTCTTTCGTCTGTTTCCTTGCGCTACCTCGCAAACGCGGGAGACAGCGACAAAGTATAATAAATAAATATAAATAAGTTTGTTGAGTATTCCTGGTAAATTATATGGGAGGGTATTGAATAAGAGGGTGAAGGCATGTACAGAGCATCAGATTGGGGAAGAGCAATGTGGTTTCAGAAGTGGTAGAGGATGTGTGGATCAGGTGTTTGCTTTGAAGAATGTATGTGAGAAATACTTAGAAAAGCAAATGGATTTGTATGTAGCATTTATGGATCTGGAGAAGGCATATGATAGAGTTGATAGAGATGCTCTGTGGAAGGTATTAGGAATATATGGTGTGGGAGGCAAGTTGTTAGAAGCAGTGAAAAGTTTTTATCGAGGATGTAAGGCATGTGTACGTGTAGGAAGAGAGGAAAGTGATTGGTTCTCAGTGAATGTAGGTTTGCGACTGGGGTGTGTGATGTCTCCATGGTTGTTTAATTTGTTTATGGATAGGGTTGTTAGGGAGGTGAATGCAAGAGTTTTGGAAAGAGGAGCAAGTATGAAGTCTGTTGTGGATGAGAGAGCTTGGGAAGTGAGTCAGTTGTTGTTCGCTGATGATACAGCGCTGGTGGCTGATTCATGTGAGAAACTGCAGAAGCTGGTGACTGAGTTTGGTAAAGTGTGTGAAAGAAGAAAGTTAAGAGTAAATGTGAATAAGAGCAAGGTTATTAGGTACAGTAGGGTTGAGGGTCAAGTCAATTGGGAGGTAAGTTTGAATGGAGAAAAACTGGAGGAAGTAAAGTGTTTTAGATATCTGGGAGTGGATCAGGCAGCGGAGAGAACCATGGAAGCGGAAGTGGATCATAGGGTGGGGGAGGGGGCGAAAATCCTGGGAGCCTTGAAGAATGTGTGGAAGTCGAGAACATTATCTCGGAAAGCAAAAATGGGTATGTTTGAAGGAATAGTGGTTCCAACAATGTTGTATGGTTGCGAGACGTGGGCTATGGATAGAGTTGTGCGCAGGAGGGTGGATGTGCTGGAAATGAGATGTTTGAGGACAATGTGTGGTGTGAGGTGGGTTGATCGAGTAAGTAATGTAAGGGTAAGAGAGATGTGTGGAAATAAAAAGAGCGTGGTTGAGAGAGCAGAAGAGGGTGTTTGAAATGGTTTGGGCACATGGAGAGAATGAGTGAGGAAATATTGACCAAGAGTATATATGTGTCGGAGGTGGAGGGAACGAGGAGAAGTGGGAGACCAAATTAGAGGTGGAAAGATGGAGTGAAAAAGATTTTGTGTGATCGGGGCCTGAACATGCAGGAGGGTGAAAGGAGGGAAAGGAATAGAGTGAATTGGATCGATGTGGTATACCGGGGTTGACGTGCTGTCAGTGGATTGAATCAGGGCATGTGAAGCGTCTGGGGTAAACCATGGAAAGTTGTGTGGGGCCTGGATGTGGAAAGGGAGCTGTGGTTTCGGGCATTATTGCATGACAGCTAGAGACTGGGTGTGAAAGAATGGGGCCTTTGTTGTCTTTTCCTAGTGCTACCTCGCACACACGAGGGGGGAGGGGGATGGTATTCTATGTGTGGCGAGGTGCTCTCTCAACCACACTCTTTTTATTACCACACGTCTCTCTTGCCCTATTATTACTTACTCGATCAAACCACCTCACACCACATATTGTCCTCAAACATCTCATTTCTAGCACATCCACCCTCCTGCGCACAACTCTATCCATAGCCCACGCCTCGCAACCATACAACATTGTTGGAACCACTCTTCCTTCAAACATACCAATTTTTGCTTTTGGTGATAATGTTCTCGACTTCCACACATTCTTCAAGGCTCCCAGGATTTTCGCCCCCTCCCCCACCCTATGATTCACTTCCGCTTCCATGGTTCCATCCGCTGCCAAATCCACTCCCAGATATCTAAAACACTTTACTTCCTCCAGTTTTTCTCCATTCAAACTTATCTCCCAATTGACTTGACCCTCACCCCTTGTGTACCTAATAACCTTGGTCTTATTTACATTTACTCTTAACTTCCTTCTTTCACGCACTTTATCAAACTCAGTCACCAGCTTCTGCAGTTTCTCACATGAATCAGCCACCAGCGCTGTATCATCAGCGAACAACAACTGTCTCACTTCCCAAGCTCTCTCATCCACCACAGCCTGCATACTTGCCCCTCTTTCCAAAACTCTTGCATTCACCTCCCTAACAACCCCATCCATAAACAAATTAAACAACCATGGAGACATCACACACCCCTGCCGCAAACCTACATTCACTGAGAACCAATCACTTTCCTCTCTTCGTACACGTACACATGCCTTACGCCCTCGATAAAAACTTTTCACTGCTTCTAACAACTTGCGTTCCATACCATATATCCTTAATACCTTTCACAGAGCATCTCTATCAACTCTATCATATGCCTTCTCCAAATCCATAAATGCTACATACAAATCCATTTGCTTTTCTAAGTATTTCTCACATACATTCTTCAAAGCAAACACCTGATCCACACATCCTCTACCACTTCTGAAACCACACTGCTCTTCCCCAGTCTGATGCTCTGTACATGCCTTCACCCTCTTATTCAATACCCTCCCGTATAATTTACCAGGAATACTCAACAAACTTATACCTCTGTAATTTGAGCACTCACCTTTGTCCCCTTTGCCTTTGTACAATGGCACTATGCAAGCATTCCGCCAATCCTCAGGCATCTCACCATGAATCATACTTACATTAAATAACCTTACCAACCAGTCAACAATGCAGTCACACCCTTTTCTAATAAATTCCCCTGCAATACCATCCAAACCCGCTGCCTTGACGGCTTTCATCTTCCGCAACGCTTTACTACCTCTTCTCTGTTTACCAAATCATTTTCCTTAACCCTCTCGCTTTGCACACTACCTCGACCAAAACACCCTATATCTGCCATTCTATCATCAAACACATTCAACAAACCTTCAAAATATTCACTCCATCTCCTTCTCATATCACCACTACTTGTTATCACCTCCCCACTAGACCCCTTCACTGAAGTTCCCATTTGTTCCCTTGTCTTACGCATTTTATTTACCTCCTTCCAAAACATCTTTTTATTCTCCCTAAAATCTAATGATACTCTCTCACCCCAACTCTCATTTACCCTCTTTTTCACCTCTTGCACATTTCTCTTGACCTCCTGCCTCTTTCTTTTATACATCTGCCACTCATTTGCATTATTTTCCTGCAAAAATCGTCCAAAAGCCTCTCTCGTCCCTTTCACTAATAATCATACTTCTTCAACCCACCACTCACTACCCTTTCTAATCTGCTCACCTCCCACGCTTCTCCTGCCACAAGCATCTTTTGCGCAAGCCATCACTGCTTCCCTGAATACATATATATATATATTTATTTCATTTATTATTATACTTTGCCGCTGTCTCCCGCGTTTGCGAGGTAGCGCAAGGAAACAGACGAAAGAAATGGCCCAACCCCCCCCATACACATATATATACATACGTCCACACACGCAAATATACATACCTACACAGCTTTCCATGGTTTACCCCAGACGCTTCACATGCCTTGATTCAATCCACTGACAGCACGTCAACCCCGGTATACCACATCGCTCCAATTCACTCTATTCCTTGCCCTCCTTTCACCCTCCTGCATGTTCAGGCCCCGATCACACAAAATCTTTTTCACTCCATCTTTCCACCTCCAATTTGGTCTCCCTCTTCTCCTCGTTCCCTCCACCTCCGACACATATATCCTCTTGGTCAATCTTTCCTCACTCATTCTCTCCATGTGCCCAAACCACTTCAAAACACCCTCTTCTGCTCTCTCAACCACGCTCTTTTTATTTCCACACATCTCTCTTACCCTTACGTTACTCACTCGATCAAACCACCTCACACCACACATTGTCCTCAAACATCTCATTTCCAGCACATCCATCCTCCTGCGCACAACTCTATCCATAGCCCACGCCTCGCAACCATACAACATTGTTGGAACCACTATTCCTTCAAACATACCCATTTTTGCTTTCCGAGATAATGTTCTCGACTTCCACACATTCTTCAAGGCCCCCAGAATTTTCGCCCCCTCCCCCAGCCTATGATCCACTTCCGCTTCCATGGTTCCATCCGCTGCCAGATCCACTCCCAGATATCTAAAACACTTCACTTCCTCCAGTTTTTCTCCATTCAAACTCACCTCCCAATTGACTTGCCCCTCAACCCTACTGTACCTAATAACCTTGCTCTTATTCACATTTACTCTTAACTTTCGTCTTCCACACACTTTACCAAACTCAGTCACCAGCTTCTGCAGTTTCTCACATGAATCAGCCACCAGCGCTGTATCATCAGCGAACAACAACTGACTCACTTCCCTAGCTCTCTCATCCCCAACAGACTTCATACTTGCCCCTCTTTCCAAAACTCTTGCATTTACCTCCCTAACAACCCTATCCATAAACAAATTAAACAACCATGGAGACATCACACACCCCTGCCGCAAACCTACATTCACTGAGAACCAATCACTTTCCTCTCTTCCTACACGTACACATGCTATATATATATATATATATATATATATATATATATATATATATATATATATATATATATATATATATATATGCGCTACCTCGCAAACGCGGGAGACAGCGGCAAAGCAAAATAAATAAACAAAAAAAATATATGCATACATATATATATATATATATATATATATATATATATATATATATATATATTATATATATTTTTTTTTTTTTTTTTTTGCTTTGTCGCTGTCTCCCGCGTTTGCGAGGTAGCGCAAGGAAACAGACGAAAGAAATGGCCCAACCCACCCCCATACACATGTATATACATACGTCCACACACGCAAATATACATACCTACACTGCTTTCCATGGTTTACCCCAGACGCTTCACTTGCCCTGTTTTAATCCACTTACAGCACGTCGACCCCGGTATACCACATCGATCCAATTCACTCTATTCCTTGCCCTCCTTTTACCCTCCTGCATGTTCAGGCCCCGATCACACAAAATCTTTTTCACTCCATCTTTCCACTTCCAATTTGGTCTCCCACTTCTCGTTCCCTCCACCTCCGATACATATATCCTCTTGGTCAATTTTTCCTCACTCATTCTCTCCATGTGCCCAAACCATTTCAAAACACCCTCTTCTGCTCTCTCAACCACGCTCTTTTTATTTCCACACATCACTCCTACCCTTACGTTACTTACTCGATCAAACCACCTCACACCAGACATTGTCCTCAAACATCTCATTTCCAGCACATCCATCCTTCTGCGCACAACTCTATCCATAGCCCACGCCTCGCAACCATACAACATTGTTGGAACCACTATTCCTTCAAACATACCCATTTTTGCTTTCCGAGATAATGTTCTCGACTTCCACACATTCTTCAAGGCTCCCAGGATTTTCGCCCCCTCCCCCACCCTATGATCCACTTCCGCTTCCATGGTTCCATCCGCTGCCAGATCCACTCCCAGATATCTAAAACACTTTACTTCCTCCAGTTTTTCTCCATTCAAACTTACCTCCCAATTGACTTGATCCTCAACCCTACTGTACCTAATAACCTTGCTCTTATTCACATTTACTCTTAACTTTCTTCTTTCACACACTTTACCAAACTCAGTCACCAGCTTCTGCAGTTTCTCTTATGAATCAGCCACCAGCGTTGTATCATATATATATATATATATATATATATATATATATATATATATATATATATATATATATATATATATATATATTTTTTCTTTTTCATACTATTCGCTATTTCCCGCGATAGCGAGGTAGCGTTAAGAACAGAGGACTGGGCCTTTGAGGGAATATCCTCACCTGGACCTCTTCTCTGTTCCTTCTTTTGGAAAAAAAAAAAAAAAAAAAACGAGAGGGTAGGATTTCCAGCCCCCTGCTCCCTTCCCTTTTAGTCGCCTTCTACGACACGCAGGGAATACGTGGGAAGTATTCTTTCTCCCCTATCCCCAGGGAATAAATATATATATATATATATATATATATATATATATATATATATATATATATATATATATATATATATATTGGAAAGGATCACAATTTTGCGCGTGATCAAGTTATTCCTATGAGTCCACGGGGAAAATGAAACACGAAAAGTTCCCAAGTGCACTTTCGTGTAATAATCACATCATCAGGGGAGACACAAGAGAGAAATATAACAGTCAGTTGATATACATCGAAGAGACGAAGCTAGGACTCATAGGAATATATATATATATATATATATATATATATATATATATATATATATATATATATATATATATATATATATTGGAGGTGGAAAGATGGAATGAAAAAGATTTTGTGTGATCGGGGCCTGAACATGCAGGCGGGTGAAAGGAGGGCAAGGAATAGAGTGAATTGGAGCGATGTGGTATACCGGGGTTGACGTGCTGTCAGTGGATTGAATCAAGGCATGTGAAGCGTCTGGGGTAAACCATGGAAAGCTGTGTAGGTATGTATATTTGCTTGTGTGGACGTATGTATATACATGCGTATGGGGGTGGGTTGGGCCATTTCTTTCGTCTGTTTCCTTGCGCTACCTCGCAAACGCGGGAGACAGCGACAAAGCAAAAAAAAAAAAAAATATATATATATATATATATATATATATATATATATATATATATATATATATATATATATATATATTATTATTTTATATTTTATTATACTTTGTCGCTGTCTCCCGCGCTTGCGAGGTAGCGCAAGGAAACAGACGAAAGAAATGGCCCAACCCACCCCATACACATGTATATACATACGTCCACACACGCAAATATACATACCTACACAGCTTTCCATGGTTTACCCCAGACGCTCCACATGCCCTGATTCAATCTACCGACAGCACGTCAACCCCGGTATACCACATCGCTCCAACTCATTCCATTCCCTGCCCTCCTTTCACCCTCCCGCATGTTCAGGCCCCGATCACACAAAATCTTTTTCACACCATCCTTCCACCTCCAATTCGGTCTCCCTCTTCTCCTCGTTCCCTCCACCTCCGACACATATATCCTCTTGGTCAATCTTTCCTCACTCATTCTCTCCATGTGCCCAAACCACTTCAAAACACCCTCTTCTGCTCTCTCAACCACGCTCTTTTTATTTCCACACATCTCTCTTACCCTTACGTTACTCACTCGATCAAACCACCTCACACCACACACTGTCCTCAAACATCTCACCTCCAGCACATCCATCCTCCTGCGCACAACTCTATCCATAGCCCACGCCTCGCAACCATACAACATTGTTGGAACCACTATTCCTTCAAACATACCCATCTTTGCTTTCCGAGATAATGTTCTCGACCTCCATACACATATATATATATATATATATATATATATATATATATATATATATATATATATATATATATAAAAACTGGAGGAAGTGAGGTGTTTTAGATATCTGGGAGTGGATCTGTCAGCGGATGGAACCATGGAAGCGGAAGTGGATCATAGGGTGGGGGAGGGGGCGAAAATTTTGGGAGCCTTGAAAAATGTGTGGAAGTCGAGAACAGTATCTCGGAAAGCAAAAATGGGTATGTTTGAAGGAATAGTGGTTCCAACAATGTTGTATGGTTGCGAGGCGTGGGCTATGGATAGAGTTGTGCGCAGGAGGATGGATGTGCTGGAAATGAGATGTTTGAGGACAATGTGTGGTGTGAGGTGGTTTGATCGAGTAAGTAACGTAAGGGTAAGAGAGATGTGTGGAAATAAAAAGAGCGTGGTTGAGAGAGCAGAAGAGGGTGTTTTGAAATGGTTTGGTCACATGGAGAGAATGAGTGAGGAAAGATTGACCAAGAGGATATATGTGTCGGAGGTGGAGGGAACGAGGAGAAGAGGGAGACCAAATTGGAGGTGGAAAGATGGAGTGAAAAAGATTTTGTGTGATCGGGGCCTGAACATGCAGGAGGGTGTAAGGAGGGCAAGGAATAGAGTGAATTGGAGCGATGTGGTATACAGGGGTTGACGTGCTGTCAGTGGAGTGAATCAGGGCATGTGAAGCGTCTGGGGTAAACCATGGAAAGCTGTGTAGGTATGTATATTTGCGTGTGTGGAATATATATATAGATACATATATAAAATCCTAGCCTGAGCCAGGTACACATTTTATCGACCAACCCATAAGGATGGATGAACAGCTGGGTTAACTGCGGACCGACTATTGGAACCAGGATTGAACCTATGCGCTCGACCCTGGGCGGCCAGCGAATGCGTCACGGCCAGGAACGCTTAACCGCTTCACCACTGAGGTTGTTCTGTAAACGTAGACAACTGTCGTCATTCCATGTTCCTCTCCTCATACGCGAAGAATAGCAGTGGGCCCAAGACTGAACCTTGTGGCACCCCTTTAGCAACCCCAGGTCATTTCGAAAGTACGCCTCTTACCTGAGTCCCACGTTCCCTTTCCCATAGGTGAACCGTTCTCTATTCAAGGAGTCTGTCCCGTAGTTCTGAATATTGTTTCATAGGCTTTTTGATAGTCCAGGGACACACATTCTGCCCATCCATCTCTTTGGTGCAAGATGGGACTCATCCCGGCATCAGAAGTCTATAAGATTAGCAATGCATGAAGAGAGAAGAATGAAGGGTGACTTGATTAAGTTTTAAAACAGATTAATGATGTAGACTGTGAACAGTTCTTCGAAAGATTTGTGGATAGAACAACAAGGGATCAAAACGTGAAACTTATTAGGAAGTGAAGTACTTTTATAATACAAGTATTTGGAAAAAAATGGAGGAGAATGAATAAATTCATGGTAAATGTTGACAGCATAGTAAAAAGTTGTATGATGTTAAGCAATGTTCAAGAGATGGGCGCCCTCACGAGTGTAAAACTCCCTCCCCTTCAGTACAAATAGGTGATTACATACACACATAAACATGTAAATGGGTGTGTGTGTATGTATGTGTATATATATATAACTGTGCCTACACTAGTCACACATTACTCAACCATCCCTGAGGGGAGGATAGACAAATGGGTTAGCTGTGATGTGGCTGTCCTATCCAGGACGCGAACCTGGGACCATTAAATTGGTATAACGCTGCGCTAGCCATTGCAGTACGGGAAGTCCGGTTGTAATTAACTGTTTTTAATTACCTATTTGTGCTGTACAGGGAGGGAGTTTTGCACTCGCGAGGCCCCATCTCTTGAACATTCTTTACCATCATGCAACCTTTTAAATGTGTGTGTGTGTGTGTGTGTGTGTGTGTGTGTGTGTGTTTGAGTGTGTTTGAGTGTGTGACTGCCTGATATAAGATATCTACGAGTTCTAAGAGAGAAAATAGTGCAATACGTCCCCATCTCGTGAAAATGGAGAGAAAAATTAATCTCTGTGTTTGAAATTGCGCAGAATTGCAGTCACCGAAGTGGAGACCATTAGTTGGCCGGGTGGTAATGCTTTGCACCTGCCCCAGCTGTTTCCGTGGCCAACCTGCTAATGTTGTTATCCAAGTTGGTGTATCTGTCTTGCCAAGAGCCCCTCAGACACGAGCAAGATATTGCTGTTGCAATGTCCAGTCGTCGGATCTTAGATAAGAGATTTATTTTTTCGCCATGTTGCACGGACGCTATCAGTACATTGAGTTGAGGGATGTGATGTGTAATGTAATTATAGAGGGTGTATGTGCTACTGCAACGTCCAGTCAGTCGATCTTTTCTTAAATAAGAGATTCTTTTTCTTGATATTGTATAAACACAAGGTTTTAGATACTTTATTCTAGGGGTATATGATATATGATGCGATCCTACGGTGAGGGTGTATATTGTGGTCTTACAGTTATCCTCAACACCTGAAGAAGGTGTTGAATATTTTTTGATTGGTGGATTTTGCTTGACATTAATGGCCTTAATGACCCTGGAGGTTGATAGGCCTGAAACCAATCTAGCCACTTTATTAGTAGATTCGAATCTGTGGATTAGACTCGACGTGATATCGGGACTAGGTTCCTTCTTCTAGAAGCTTCTCATAACAAAAGCTTCAGTCATAATAATTCCATGACTTCGCGTCATCAAAGAGGGTTTAGTGCTGAAGCGCCTCGTCTGGCGATAACATCACACGTTCCTCCGTACACGTTTGTTGACAACTGTTGTAGTTCGAGGTAAGGATGCATAGAGTTATATCCTCCCAGGGATGGTTATGTGGACGAGATGGGCTAACAGTGTGAAATATAATATGAAAAATACATGTAGTAAACACGGGAATATTACGATGGATTTCGCTGGCGATTGAAGAGGTTCTGTAAGAACGATGATGAGAGATTATCGCTTAATGACGGGAACTGTGGATGATCGAGTGGTGGTAGGATAGACGAAGGTTAAGTGGACGTAGATAAGAATGAGTGTAAGGGTCTATCCATACGTGATATCGCATGACGTTGATTCTATAACGTATAACCTGATGGGAAGTGAAAAAATTTTGTTGTGTACGTATAGATACCATGGAAAGGTCTGTGGCGTCTAGTTGTGGATAGGGAGTTGTGGTTTTGGCTTATCACACATGAAATCTAGAGAATGGATGTGAGCGGATGAGGCCTTTTCTTCGTCTGTTCCTGGCGCTACCTTGCTAACGTGGGATACGGCGATCAAGTATGGAAAATATACTATTTGACTCACGTTCGGGTTATCTTTGTGAACAGATTGTCTTCTAAACAGCACGAATGTGACAATGTGTAAAGACCTCTTTAATTGTAAGTTTCATGAAAGCATAAATGTTAAAGATTCCCATTGTTAAAAAAAAAAAAGATCGTTTTATCAGTGTTTTATCTTTTAGATTTGTGATATCATAAACAGTTAGTGTAACATGGAACACTGGTATGCGGGAGAAACCTTCCATTAATGCTAAAATCAGGGAAAAAATTTCAGGAGACATGAGATTCAGTTTGTTTCAGCGCTTAATTACACTCAGTGTAACTAGTGTTTTCAGTCACGCAGAACATGCAACGGTATGATTCAAATGCTCTGGAATCAGTCATGTCCGAGGATAGGCCAGAGAGAAGTCATGAACTTTATAGTGATGATTATTTTACTGAGAGATGTAACTGGACACCTCAGCCACTCACCATCATCTTCACTATCTCTCATCATCATCTTCACTATCACTCGCCGTCGTCTTCACTATCATGGTCATGATCAGTCATTGTCATGTCCATTATCACTCAACATCATATTCAGTCACCATAATGTTCATTTTCGCACCATCATCCTCTGTCACTCACCATCATTTTCATCATCATTTACCACTATGTTCAGTCACTCACCATCATGTTCATCATCATTTACCACTATGTTCAGTCACTCACCATCATGTTCATCATCATTTACCATTATGTTCAGTCACTCACCATCATGTTCATCATCATCTACCATTATGCTCTGTCACTCACCATCATGTTCATCATCATTTACCATTATGCTCTGTCACTCACCATCATGTTCATCATCATTTACCATTATGTTCAGTCACTCACCATCATGTTCATCATCATTTACCATAATGTTCAGTCACTCACCATCATGTTCATCATCATTTACCATTATATAAGCTCTGTCACTCACCATCATGTTCATCATCATTTACCATTATGTTCAGTCACTCACCATCATGTTCATCATCATTTACCATTATGTTCAGTCACTCACCATCTTGTTCATCATCATATACCATTATGTTCAGTCACTCACCATTATGTTCATCATCATTTACCATTATGTTCAGTCACTCACCATCATGTTCATCATCATTCACCATCATGTTCAGTCGCTCACCATAATCTTCATTGTCACTCACCATCACATCCTTCATCTCACGTGACCTACTCTGGTCTTCACTACCAGTAAGCCCCATCACTCGACTGGTGTATTTAGCATCTGGAAATAATGCCACGACAAATTAATAATTTCTAAACGTGTTAAAATACGTCAAAGAACAATAGCATTAAACTGTTCCTGTTCATAATGTCAAGATAACATGCAACAATAAAATGAATTAAAAAGGAACTCATAACACAGAAAGGTAGTCATACTTCATCGTCATTTGTTTTGAATATAAGATGATTATCAAGCAATCGTAATCCATAAGAGAAAGGTTAAGTATTATACAGACAGGTTCTGAATCACTGGGTGGTTTCAGATTTCACCTTATGCCAGATACGGTTTCTCTGTACACACATACGTACCCAGTGCTTTCTTGAACAGTATACCAAACTGTCACTAGAATTAATTACACACACCTTATTTGCTTTATAAGATCCTTTCAATCAGTGTTCAAAGAATAGCCCCCCCAAAAAAATGGTTGAACCACAGTTCTGTTACAGTGTGTGGACATGTATAGAGATATCTTTTTGCCATATTTCATGAATGATTGGTGTGATAAGGTCAAATAATCACCTCTGTCTCCATCAAGGATATTAAAACCTTTTGTTGAGAACTTTGACTCAGAGAAGATTAGGAATAGTTCAGGCCGCAAATCTATATTGTTCATTGTATTGGGGTTTGTAAAGAGATAAATTATATATATATATATATATATATATATATATATATATATATATATATATATATATATATATATATATATATATATGATAAGATGGTATAAGAAATATTGTGGCTGTTTCGAACCAAGGTACTCGCCTGCCAAGTTTCCATTTTGGCAGCCCATCGAAGGATTGGAGGGATAACCCTTGAAGTGTTGGAAGGCAGAAAAATGAAAGAAACTGACCCAAAGGAATATATCTCCTAGTGGGAGACATACCGAATATAGATCTATGAATATTTAATCATATGTTTCATACGAATAACCAAAAGGCGTTTCAGCTCTCGCCACTCGGGATTAGACACCCTCTATCTTTCTTTTTAATACGTTCAGCGCATCAAGATCAAGTATTCGTACGTCATTTTTACAGCTAATGACGCTGTAATAAGATCACAAAACCAGGTCTGTAATTTCTCTTTCATATTCGAGCCTCAGTTTTCATTCGCACATCATCACGGAGTTCAATCTTAAATATTATAAGTATTTTTGGCTCAGTTTTTGCATTCCTCTCTGGATGAACGGAAAAAATTAGAGTCGTCACATGCATTCACTTATACATTCATTAACTAAACTATTTATAATTATCGCCTTATACATCCTGTGTCGTGTGAAATGCGCTGGGAATATGCTTAAACTTGTATGGCATTCCTTGCCCGCTGTGATATACTGGCATCACTAATGTTAGTTCTTAAAACTTCTGTGCCTTTAAGTTGCATGGCGTTGAAACTTTTCTGGAGACTGAGTGCTCTTCGTTAACTTGCATCGCATAATATATCTCCTCGAGTCTGTTCCACATTTGCATGAGTTTGGATCAAGGGCATAGCGCCATGCACCTCCTGTGGGCGTAGATAATGGAGGAATGTTGCCACAAACGCCACATCTTCCCCGACAGCAGGTATTCCCTGGCTGTTACCTTCGTTGGTGCCTTTCACTCTTGTATGTCTCTTCAGGTCTTCCTACTCTGCATTAACCTTCGCCATAGTTATACTTGGTATACCTATGGTATATCCAGTATAAATGTATGAGATGTATAAAAGAAAGAGGCAGGAGGTCAAGAAAAAGATGCAAGAGGTAAAAAAGAGGGCAAATGAGAGTTGGGGTGAGAGAGTATCATTAAATTTCAGGGAGAATAAAAAGATGTTCTGGAAGGAGGTAGATAAAGTGCGTAAGACAAGAGAACAATTGGCAACATCGGTGAAGGGGGCAAATGGGGAGGTAATAAGAAGTGGTGGTGATGTGAGAAGGAGATGGAGTGAGTATTTTGAAGGTTTGTTGAATGTGTTTGATGATAGAGTGGCAGATATAGGGTGTTTTGGTCGAGGTGGTGTGCAAAGTGAGAGGGTTAGGGAAAATGATTTGGTAAACAGAGAAGAGGTAGTAAAAGCTTTGCGGAAGATGAAAGCCGGCAAGGCAGCAGGTTTGGATGGTATTGCAGTGGAATTTATTAAAAAAGGGGGTGACTGTGTTGTTGACTGGTTGGTAAGGTTATTTAATGTATGTATGGGTCATGGTGAGGTGCCTGAGGATTGATGGAATGCATGCATAGTGCCAGTATACAAAGGCAAAGGTTATAAAGGTGAGTGTTCAAATTACAGAGGTATAAATTTGTTGAGTATTCCTGGGAAATTATATGGGAGGGTATTGATTGAGAGGGTGAAGGCATGTACAGAGCATCAGATTGGGGAAGCGTAGTATGGTTTCAGAAGTGGTAGAGGATGTGTGGATCAGGTGTTTGCTTTGAAGAATGTATGTGAGAAATACTTAGAAAAACAAATGGATTTGTATGTAGCATTTATGGCTCTGGAGAAGGCATATGATAGAGTTGATAGAAATGCTCTGTGGAAGGTATTAAGAGTATATGGTGGGGGAGACAAGTTGCTGGAAGCAGAGAAAAGTTTTCATCGAGATGCGAGGCATGTGTACGAGTAGGAAGAGAGGAAAGTGATTGGTTCTCAGTGAATGTCGGTTTGCGGCAGGGGTGTGTGATGTCTCCATGGTTGTTTCATTTGTTTATGGATGGGGTTGTTAGGGAGGTGAATGCAAGAGTTTTGAAAAGAGGGGCAAGTATGCAGTCTGTGGATGAGAGGGCTTGGGAAGTGTGTCAGTTGTTGTTCGCTGATGATACAGCGCTGGTGGCAGATTCGGGTGAGAAATTGCAGAAGCTGGTGACTGAGTTTGGTAAAGTGTGTGAAAGAAGAAAGCTGAGAGTAAATGTGAATAAGAGCAAGGTTATTAGGTACAGTAGGGTTGAGGGACAAGTCAATTGTGAGGCAAATTTGAATGAAGAAAAACTGGAGGAAGCGAAGTGTTTTAGATATCTGGGAATGGATCTGGCAGCGGATGGAACCATGGAAGCGGAAGTGAGTCACAGAGTTGGGGAGGAGGCGAAAGTTCTGGGAGCTTTGAAGAATGTGTGGAAGGCAAGAACATTATCTCGAAAAGCAAAAATGAGTATGTTTGAAAGAATAGTGGTTCCAACAATGTTGTATGGTTGCGAGGCGTGGGCTATGGATAGAGTGGTGCGCAGGAGGGTGGATGTGCTGGAAATGAGATGTTTGAGGACAATATGTGGTGTGAGGTGGTTTGATCGATTAAGTAATGAAAGGGTAAGAAAGATGTGTGGTAGTAAAAGGAGTGTGGTTGAGAGAGCAGATGAGGGTGTATCGAAATGGTTTGGTCACATGGGGAAATTACTGAGGAAAAATTGACAAAGAGGATATATATGTCAGAGATGGAGGGAACGAGGAGAAGCGGGAGACCAAATTGGAGGTGGAAGGATGGATTGAAGAAGATTTTGAGTGATCGGGGCCTGAATATGCAGGAGGGTGGAAGGCGTGCAAGGAATAGGGTGAATTGGAACGATATGGTACATCGTGGTCGACGTGCTATCAGTGGATTGAACCAGGGCATGTGAAGCGTCTTGGGTAAACCATAGAAAGTTTTGTAGGGCCTGGATGTGGAAAGGGAGCTGTGGTTTCGGTGCATTATACATGACAGCAAGAGACTGAGTGTGAACGATTGTGGCCTTTGTTGTCTTTTCCTAGCGCTACCTTGCGCGCGTGCGGGGGGGAGGGGGTTGTCATTTTCATGTGGCGGGGTGGCGATGGGAATGAATAAAGGCAGCAAGTATGAGTTATGTACATGTGTATATATGTATATGTCTGTGTATGTATATATATGTATACGTTGAAATATATAGGTATGTATATGTGCGTGTTTGGACGTGCATGTATATATATATGTGTATGTGGGTGAGTTGGGCCATTCTGTCGTCTGTTTCCTTTCGCTACCTCGCTAACGCGGGAGACAGCGACAAAGTATAATAGATATAAAATACCTATGGTATACACGTCACTGGTGTACGGAGGGTGTATACTGGTATACCGAGGATATACACGTCAATGGTACACCATTGGTATATACACCACTGATATACGGAAGGTATGGAAGATATGTATACGTCACTGGTATACTGATGGTATATATATACGTCACTGGTATAAGGAAGGCATATACGTCACTGGTATACGGAAGGTATATACGTCACTGGTATACCGAGGGTATATACGTCACTAGAATATTTATGAAGACTCTTAAACACAGTGAATACAAGCCAACAAACTGTTCCAGTAAGAGTAGTTAAAGGCTCTTAGCTACCTTGAGAATTCATGATATTTCCTGTTCAGTCTTTTCACGTATTTACTATCAACTGCATGATGAACAATTATCTTAGTCATCAGCTGTATGATGAACAATTATCTTAGTAATCAGTTGTATGATGAAGTTACCTTAGTCATCAGCTGCATGATGAACAATTATCTTAGTCATCAGCTGTATGATGAACAATTATCTTAGTAATCAGTTTTATACAGATGAAGTTACTTTAGTCATCATCTGTATGATGAACAGTTACCTTAGTCATTAGCTGTATAGGGAATAAAGTTATCTTCGTCGTTTTGTGGTATAGAAATTACATAGTTTTTCAATCACTTTGACATGAGGATTACAGCAATTATCTCTACAAAAGACTGGAAATATTCTGACCTTCAGCACTGATCTTTGAAATGCATTATCTATTCAGCGAATAGATAATGGTTCAGCGAATGTGGAGAAATGTTTCACAAATACAGACTACTCTGTCTATCATCTTCAACCCCGTTCCCATTTGCATACA
Source organism: Panulirus ornatus (assembly GCF_036320965.1). Classification (NCBI taxonomy): domain Eukaryota; kingdom Metazoa; phylum Arthropoda; class Malacostraca; order Decapoda; family Palinuridae; genus Panulirus; species Panulirus ornatus. The sequence goes on along the minus strand of NC_092294.1, from coordinate 3,473,875 downwards.
CCCGATCAAGTGCATGTATCCTCACTGGTTCACACACTCCCTCATCTCACGTTCAGTGTGTGAAAAGTGAAACACGGCCTTCATCTCTGACGTGGCCGCTTCTAATATGTAATTTTCATCTTTGTGCTCTGACTCATGAATCAAGACTGGTAAATATTTGAAGTGAACTGGCTGTTTAAGTGAATCGAATAGGTTCACAGATACTCATTCCTAGGGTCTGATTTGGTACGGGATAACAAGCGAAGCGAGTTTACCCACAGGGAATTAGATTCCCCTGCCATTCATCAGCTTACAGCAACAGGGTTAAGGGATCCCAATCCTATAAAAAATCATTCTGTACAGAAGTTGAGTAGATCTACATGTACTTTATGAATCATGTGTAAAGAGGACATTAAGTTAGTACAACACCTATTAGGACAGGGAGAGTAAGAGAAATGGATGAAGAAGAATAGATTCGAACGAGAAGCTGAAAAAAAAATGGAACAGCAGTGCAGAGATATGAGAGACAGACGAATAAATCTGTATAAGAATTAGTGATATGTTGATATGTTTATTCTTTATGTGTACCACAAACAGGATAGATTTCCACAGATCTAGGAAAACCTAACTTGTGTCTTTATAGTTCAGTCGATCCTTGTATTAGAAATGCTTCTGGATGAGGTGGGAACTGTTGGAATGATTATGTACTATCTCGAGTTATGGTCTGTGAACCACAGGGAACAGTAAGTTAATACCCTAAGTTGGAACATCTGGTTTGTGAACCACAGGGAACAAGTTAATGTTCTAAGTTGGGATATCTTTCTCCTTCGAATTCTTGCACTGCTGAATAAAAGTAAGTCTTTCATAGAATAAATTCAATAATTGAGGTCATCTCGGCTACTTAACAGAAGGAGGGGGGGGGGGGGGTCATTCACCAGATAACTGATGGATCAGTTTATTGATCTAGATAACTGAGATTCCAATTTCGTTTTGCTTTAAGATACACTTTTATCACCTCCCTTAAATGACCAGATCTTCCCTTGTAAGACCAACATCAGACAGCAAATGTAATTCAGATCATACATAGAATTTATAGAACAGTCTACTATCACTAATAACATTAGTAAAGTTTCTCTCCATCTTATAGCTTCATTTCTGCTCTCACTAATAGCATTAGTAAAGTTTCTCTCCATCTTATAGCTTCTTTTCTACTATCACTAATAACATTAGTAAAGTTTCTCTCCATCTTATAGCTTCATTTAGCTTTGCTTAGACTGAAACTCGGTAAAGGTATTAAACTGTAGGATACCATTAACTCACAGCTCCTGGGACTTCACTTAATTACTGCGTAATTTAAAATCCAGAAGAAATTAAGGCATTCTGATACTAGTTATCAAGGTCAGAGAAAGCTTTAGCTTCTCCAACGCTGCATATCGTACGTCAGGTCACTGGAAATGTACTATGCTTTTGAAAGACTTTGTGATTGGCTAAGCACAAATGATGCAAAGGATCTGTCCAATCTTTCCAGGTCAGTAGATCTAGTGGTATGACCCAGGCTCTTCAGGAGTGGGGCTTGATGTGCTTTAAGTCTACGTTTTGCAATATGTTTTGCTTTTGTCCTGTAAGGCTCCTTTGACTCTCCAATTTTCTAGACACTAATAGAGTTATTATCTTTTCTTTCCAGATTCTCAGATGTTTCCAGTTCCTTCGCGAGGCGTGAGGTAAGTAGAGAGAGTAAGAGTTGCTTGTGAGTCACTTCATATAAGACGTCCTTCCCCAGTGTGTGTATGTGGTCATTACGTGCAACGGTGTCCAGACAGACGAAGAGGAAGCTGCAAATTTATGTGGGAGAATGAAAGAAGATATTCCTCAATGATTTTGAATAAGAAAACGGTAATTCACGCGTTAGAACCCTCCTCAATTCGCGCCTGGCGAAGAGCCGCCCACCTTCCCGTACGTTAACGTACTTCGGCTGGAGAATCTGGTGTTGGAACTTGGTATAAAAGCCGTCGTGGCGATCATCATTGTATGACGTTAGAGGACGAGAGAAAGTGTGACAAAATTAGGAGTTCTGGTAGTGAGTCTTTACCTCGTAGCTCAGAGGGTGTGAGTTTGAACCCCGTCTACTCAAAAGTGATATATATGTATATATATATATATATATATATATATATATATATATATATATATATATATATATATATATATGCTTTTGATTTGTTATGCGTTTTTATATACCACAAGAATTCGAGACTTTGTTTTATATTATTGTGTTATTAAGAGATGGCGGTGTCGTTTTTAATTGCATTTATTGTCTCTTTTTTAAGAGATTTGGTTCTTGGTCTTTGCTTCTTTTCACACTTGTATATCTGTCTTCTTTTTTTATTGCGTTTAGTTAAAGAAATCCAGAAGAGCCTTTGTTCATTTAGAGTTCAATAATTATAACTTTTTACGTTCGAACCGATTGATTTTGTATTATAAAACTCATAAAGGAGGCAATTAGACTGCCTCTTTATGGATGATACCTTATGGATGATACTCTCTATGGATAATACCTTATGGATGATACTCTCTATGGATAATACCTTATGGATGATACTCTCTATGGATAATACCTTATGGATGATACTCTCTATGGATAATACCTTATGGATGATACTCTCTATGGATAATACCTTATGGATGATACAATAGATTTTTTTTTCTAGTTGATTTTGGTATGAAACATCAAATATATTTGGTGGGGAATAAGAGACATTACAGCAAAACGCTGAAGTACATCTCAACTTATTTTTTTCTTCGGGAATAAAGTATCAAACATTCCCCCTTCCTCCGATGGTGGATGCTAACCAACCACCTCGCCTCAAGAACCATAACCATAAAGAGAATTGAATTCACATCACCTGGGAAAAAAAAGGAAAAAAATCTTAAGAAAAAGTGGCATTTGGCACTTTCTTCTCCTCTGACGTTATGTTTTAAAGTAATGATTTTTGTCGGTGTTTCTCAGGCGAGATATAAATTATTTTACGTTGTGCAGTGAAAGAGGAAATATACAAATACCAAAAATTACCATAAGCATAATGGATATATCTATAAAGGCTATAAAAAATATATATATAAAACAGCAGTAGCACTTAATGGTACGATGGTAATAATAAAAAAGATATAAATCAGATATTAAAAAGTTACTTCACTGATTAGAAAACTTACTTCATAGAAAACGACGTGGGAACACTGTGGATGTGGTCTTCGAATTATCCGACTGGTAGTTTGACGTTGACGGCCTTAATGACCCTGGCAGTTGGTGGTCCAAAATCCCAAACAACCAACCAACCAACAGAAAAAAAAATAAGAGGCTTAATGATGGCGCACCACACACCATTTTCTTTTTCCGTCACCAAAAGATTAGCCTTTGTCTATGGTGCTCGATAATTGGACCAACAGAGACCCTTTCTCAGCTCGGAGCCCCATTGTGTTAAGACCGGTTGCCACTTAGAATATATCGTCTAGAAAGAAAAAATGAAGAATAAAAATATCATAAAAATTTAGAGAACGGGGTGTGTGTGTGTGTGTGTGTGTGTGTGTGTGTGTGTGTGGTACGGCTATAAACAAGGCGTAGGAAGGAAATTAAACCCAGCTTTTTAAAACGTTTTAAGGCTATGCCAACTTGAAAAGTTTAGGAGGAGAACGGATATAAGTCTCCAGCGTTACTACACTTTTTTATACACTATTTCATATACTTTTTATATACTTTTTTTTTTAACTTCGATTTTTCTTTATTCTTCAGCCATGTGGGAGACTGAAGCCTCATGTTCAGTATAGCGACAAGGATATGGCGGGAAGAAGAGCGCATTCCATTGGGAGTACATGTATATGGCATTTGGATGTTACAAAAGAGAAATATAAGGTAGTTTACCTTAACTGTATACCCTAGAATTCATGACGTCATCCTTGCATTCAAGAAGGTGTAAATTCTTCAAATTTCCTGTAATTTGATCATCATCATCATTAGCCCCATCCTTCTAATTACCATATGTCAGTTAATTTCTCCCACTGGGGATTCATTTGATACCGTCACAAAGTATGGGCATCAAATGAACTTTTTTTTTTGGTCAAATAAGTTTTTTGTTCCTTTTGGAATGAAACATGGGAGACCAGGCGAGTTTCTGTCATTACCATCAACCATATTAACAGCTGATTCTTATGATGATTCCTCAGACTATGCGAGGCTCAGATCGTCTTGTTCTAAGCAAAATCTTACAAGGTTTCTAAAGTTTATGAAATAATCATTTCACATGTGCTGCGTTTAGCATCATTGCCAGTAAATACTCCCCAGGGTTATCCTTTATCATACGATGCATCATCACTCCACCTGTCCTCCGCTATCCTTCGCTATCCTTCGCTATCCTTCGCTATCCTTCGCTGTCCTTTGCTAACCTTTGCTTTCCTTCGCTATCCTTTGCTAATCATCGCTATCCTTCGCTAACCCTTGCAATCCTTCGCTATCCTTTGCTATCCTTTGCTAACCACCGCTATCCTTTGCTATCCTTTCCAATCCTTCGGTATCCTTTGCTGTCCTTTGCAATCCTTTGCTAACCTTCGCTATCCTTTGTTATCCTTTGCTATCCTTTGCTCAGTAGTGCTAATATTCGATTAGTCAGTGCCAGCGATATCAGAAACCTTCATGTTCAGAACCTGTCATCTGCTTTGAGCTTATGTGTGAGTCACTTATTCTTTCCCTACAAGATTAATGTTATGAACAACGTACAATAACTGGGTCAGATCCTTTATCATGAGGATGTATTTGGTCATGATCAAGACCGTCTTAAGCTTCAAATCTGGGTCTAATCTGAGAGAAGGATACGATAAGTGATGCTCTTCTGTTATTTCAGAAAATACACGCATGACTTCCTTGCGCTAGAAGAACCATGTCATTGACTAGATATGAGGCTAGAATTTCTACTAGACACAGTTAGAATTATTGTGATATTATGATTCACTTTTTGGTGCATTGGTTCTTCCTCCTACGGTCTGTTGTCTAGTGCCGAAGCCTCGGAATATGAATAAGACGTATTATGTGGACGACCTTGTTTGAAACTAGTGTGGCAGACTGTGTAACACTATACTTTGTTTCTACCGTATCTCTGATTGTTTTTGTTTTTTTTCTTGTTTAACATTGGTCCTTCTTTTCTATTATCATCGAAGAGTGTCGCTGCTTTTCAAGCACTCGCAGACTGGGAAGTAGCAAGCGATATCAAAGGATGTTCGATGAGGTCCTTCGAATAATAGAATTGAACAATTCTAGATATCCAAGCGAAAACAGATGATCGGGATTCGATTATATTTCTGGGTTGAGAAATAATAAATGATGCACTATGGCAGTCACTTATGGTTTGGTGATGTACCACAGCCAGTGGGATTCCCAATATGTAGAGTCGGAAGGAGTGAATTGTGGGGACAAGGCGAAGCAGACTGCAGGAAGGTGAAACACTCGCTCACTGACAGGTTTGGACCACTAAATTAATGGTCTTCCTGAATGCTGATGGTCTGGGCTACAGAACCTTTCAGTACGACAGGTAACAGTAGGATTCTCGTTGATATTCAATAGTATGAGGTTCCTGCAGCGCTCAGGAAGCTGGCCACGTCCACTGGTCTGGACTACAGGTCATAAAGTGTTGTGATGTGTGTGCGTCTATGTGCAGAGAGTAGAGGGCAAGTGAGTAGTAAGTGGTCGGTGTCTTCTTTATGGTCTCTGCATCGTAGGCGTGAAGGGTCTTGGGTTATGAAGAAACTATGTTTGTAGTGTTGTAGTGATGGGTGATGGCCAGAGTGTAAGCGGGAGAGTGTGACTCGGGTTTGTCTAGGGAGTGTAGTCACTGATGAGTTTATGTTTGGTGCCTTTGAGTTTACGACTGAGTTAGGAGGTTCATTGTTTAGTGCTTGTCGTGTTGTTTTGTTAGTATTATGGTTGTTGAGAGTCAGAAGGTTTATCTGCAAGTCCTCATTTTACCAAAGGGAAGACGGTACTTGTTCTGTAAAGAAATATAGCTTTTCTTTCTTTCTTACCAGTTCTAAATTTAAGGCTCTATCAGAGGAATTTTGGGTGATATTAAATACCGGTATGATAAAGTTACTACTGATAATATCGACAGTCAGAGCACAGGAGATTCACATCAGTGTCTTATAAACATCTCAAGAGCAAAGGAGATTCACACCAGGGTCTTGTATACACCATACAACTTCACTGGGCCTGGAGCCAGTACTCTGAGAGCCCCTTTAGAGACACCGGGGAAAGGCCTGGAAAAGCCTACCATTAGGTGAAGATGTCTTTCTTTTGGGATGAAAGAGAGAAGCCCCAGGGTTTAAGTTGGGTTAGGTTAGGACGCCACAGTCTCCCAATGGAGGTGTGGAAGTAGGACCCCCATAAAACACTAGTGCCATCTGGTAAGTTGTACGTGCCAAGGTGACTCACACACTACTGAAATCGAAAACACACACAGAGAGCGTAGGAAACTCATGTATATAATGTTTATGTTTACGTTATGACTATGGCGAGTGCTGCAGTATTCAACCCAACGCCAAGTTTTTGTCGATCTGTAACATCTTACTCTCGAAGTACTACAGCATTATATGTATATATATATATATATATATATATATATATATATATATATATATATATATATATATATATATATATATATTATCCATGGGGATAGGGGAGAAAGAATACTTCCCACGTATTCCCTGCGTGTCGTAGAAGGCGACTAAAAGGGAAGGGGGCGGGGGGCTGGAAATCCTCCCCTCTCGGTTTTTTTTTCTAATTTTCCAAAAGAAGGGACAGAGAAGGGGGCCAGGTGAGGATATTCCCTCAAAGGTCCAGTCCTCTGTTCTTAACGCAACCTCGCTAATGCGGGAGATGGCGAATAGTATGAAAGATAGAATATATATATATATATATATATATATATATATATATATATATATATATATATATATATATATATATATATATATGTATATATATATTATCAGTTATATTTATTCCTTTTTTTGCATTGTCGCTGTCTCCCGCGTTAACGAGGTAGCGCAAAGAAACAGACGAAGGAATGGCCCAACCCACCCACATACACATGTACATACATACACGTCCACACACGCAAATATACATACATATACATCTCCACGTATATATATATATATATATATATATATATATATATATATATATATATATATATATATATACATATGTATGTATATTTATGAAAAAGGGGGTGACTGTATTGTTGACTGGTTGGTAAGGTTATTTAATGTAAGTATGATTCATGGTGAGATGCCTGAGGATTGGCGGAATGCTTGCATAGTGCCATTGTACAAAGGCAGAGGGATAAGAGTGAGTGCTCAAATTACAGAGGTATAAGTTTGTTGAGTATTCCTGGGAAATTATATGGGAGGGTATTGATTGAGAGGGTGAAGGCATGTACAGAGCATCAGATTGGGGAAGAGCAGTGTGGTTTCAGAAGTGGTAGAGGATGTGTGGATCAGGTGTTTGCTTTGAAGAATGTATGTGAGAAATACTTAGAAAAGCAAATGAATTTTTATGTAACATTCATGGATCTGGAGAAGGCATATGATAGAGTTGATAGAGATGCTCTGTGGAAGGTACTAAGAATATACGGTGTGGGAGGCAAGTAGTTAGAAGCAGTGAAAAGTTTTTATCGAGGATGTAAGGCATGTGTATGTGTAGGAAGAGAGGAAAATGAATGGTTCTCAGTGAATGTAGGTTTCCGGCAGGGGTGTGTGATGTCTCCATGGTTGTTTAATTTGTTTATGGATGAGGTTGTTAGGGAGGTGAATGCAAGAGTTTTGGAAAGAGGGGCAAGTATGCAGTCTGTTTGGGATGAGAGAGCTTGGGAAGTGAGTCAGTTGTTGTTCGCTGATGATACAGCGCTGGTGGCTAATTCATGTGAGAAACTGCAGAAGCTGATGACTGAGTTTGGTAAAGTGTGTGAAAGAAGAAAGTTAAGAGTAAATGTGAATAAGAGCAAGGTTAGTAGGTACAGTAGGGTTGAGGGTCAAGTCAATTGGGAGGTAAGTTTGAATAGAGAAAAACTGGAGGAAGTAAAGTGTTTTAGATATCTGGGAGTGAATCTGGAAGAGGATGGAACCATGGAAGCGGAAGTGAATCATAGGGTGGGGGAGGGGGCGAAAATCCTGGGAGCCTTGAAGAATGTGTGGAAGTCGAGAACATTATTTCGGAAAGCAAAAATGGGTATGTTTGAAGGAATAGTGGTTCCAACAATGTTGTATGGTTGCGAGGCGTGGGCTATGGATAGAGTTGTGCGCAGGAGGATGGATGTGCTGGAAATGAGATGTTTGAGGACAATGTGTGGTGTGAGGTGGTTTGATCGAGTAAGTAATGTAAGGGTAAGAGAGATGTGTGGAAATAAAAAGAGCGTGGTTGAGAGAGCAGAAGAGGGTGTTTTGAAATGGTTTGGGCACATGGAGAGAATGAGTGAGGAAAGATTGACCAAGAGGATATATGTGTCGGAGGTGGAGGGAACGAGGAGAAGAGGGAGACCAAATTGGAGGTGGAAAGATGGAGTGAAAAGGATTTTGTGTGATCGGGGCCTGAACATGCAGGAGGGTGAAAGGAGGGCAAGGAATAGAGTGAATTGGAGCGATGTGGTATACAGGGGTTGACGTGCTGTCAGTGGATTGAATCAAGGCATGTGAAGCGTCCGGGGTAAACCATGGAAAGCTGTGTAGGTATGTATATTTGCGTGTGTGGACGTGTGTATGTACATGTGTATGGGGGGGGGTTGGGCCATTTCTTTCGTCTGTTTCCTTGCGCTACCTCGCAACCGCGGGAGACAGCGACGAGGTAAAAAAAAAAAAAAAAAATATATATATATATATATATATATATATATATATATATATATATATATATATATATATATATATATATGTATATATACACACACAGACATATACATATATACATGTACATAGTTCATACTGTCTGCCTTTATTCATTCCCATCGCCACCCCGCCACACATGGAATAACATCACCCTCCCCCCTCATATATCCGTTTTTAAATCCTTGAGATGAAGGGAATCCCCTTACTTACTTGGAAAGAACTACTTTGATACGTATTTCTTTTTATACGTCATTTTTATCTATATATCTCCTCTGTGTAGTACTATTAGTTGTTCATAACATTACATCCTTTCTTCTTTATCGTTGAACAATATCGCGTCTATATGGCACCTGAATATAGCCAGCCCCACCAAAATGTTCAGGGTATTCCAGCAGTGTTTTGTCTGGCGCGACACTTCCTATTATTCCCCCTGTTTTCATGCAAATTTCGACGAAGGACTCCTGCAGAAGGACTCCTGCAGAAGTTAAACGATTATGCCGCAGGCTAGACTATGCGATGACGTGAAAGGATGCAGAGACGAGACCATTTACATAAACCATAACACAGCATCACTCCTGCGCTTCAGCAAGCCCAGGAGATCTAACGTTCAATCTCTCGTCAGAAATGTAAACAAACGATGTATCATTTTGTACAATGGTCGCGGTGGGAGACTCCTTCCTCCCTTGCTCTGTCCTTATCTTATCCATAGGAGGCGTTGCCTGTCTTTTTTCTCCCTTTGCGCTGTCCTTATTTCATCCAAAGGTCGTGGTAGGAGACTATTTTCTCCCTTGCTCTGTCCTTATCATCCAAAGGAAGCGTTGACTGTCTCTTTTCTCCTTCGCGCTGTCCCTATTTCATTCAAAGGTCGCGGTAGGAGACTCTTTTCTCCCTTTGCCTCGTCCTTATTGTGTCCAGAGGTCGTATTGAGGGTCACTTATCTCCCTTCTCTTGCCCGTCAGTTCACCCCCGGCATCACACACACTCACTTCGCGAAGAACATGACTGATCTCGCGTAAAGACAGATTCTCATATTCTTTGGGTTGTGAGAGAGAAGTAGTTAAGGTCGTCCATGGGAATACAGAGGTTCACAGGTAAAGCAATCAATTCTGATGCATCACAAAATACGAAGTTCTTCCCGTTTATCTTAGCACTGTCCTTCAGCAACTGCAGAGTCGTCTGTTATCATTGCTGGTCGGCAACTTCGTTGTTATTGGACCTCCATGGTGTAGTGGTCAGCGTTGTCGACCGTGACGAATTCACGTGTCGCCCGAGGTCGAGCGTATTGGTTCAAATTCTGGTTGCGACTGTTGGTCCACAATAAACCCAGCTGTTCATCTTCCCCAAGGGGTTGGTCGGTGAATTTGTGCCTGGCTTGTGCTTGGGTGTGTATATATATATATATATATATATATATATATATATATATATATATATATATATATATATATATATATATTTTTTTTTTTTTTTTCAAACTATTCGCCATTTCCCGCGTTAGCAAGGTAGCGTTAAGAACAGAGGACTGGGCCTCTGAGGGAAAATCCTCACCTGGCCCCTTTCTCTCTTCCTTCTTTTGAAAAAAAAAAAAAAAAAAAAAAAAAAAAAAGAGGGGAGGATTTCCAGCCCCCCACTCCCTCCCCTTTTAGTCGCCTTCTACGACACGCAGGGAATACGTGGGAAGTATTCTTTCTCCCCAATCCCCAGGGGATATATATATATATATATATATATATATATATATATATATATATATATATATTCATCTTTTATTTTGCTTTGTCGCTGTCTCCCGCGTTAGCGAGGTAGCGCAAGGAAACAGACGAAAGAATGGCCCAACTCACCCACATACACATGTATATACATACACGTCCACACACGCAAATATACATACCTATACATCTCAACGTATACATGTATATACACACACAGACATATACATATACACATATAATTCATACTGTCTGCCTTTATTCATTTCCATCGCCACCTCGCCAAACATGAAATAACAACCTCCTCCCCCCTCATGTGCGCGAGGTAGCGCTGGGAAAAGACAATTAAGGCCCCATTCGTTCACACTCACTCTCTAGCTGTCATGTAATAATGCACCGAAAAGTCTCTAGCTGTCATGTAATAATGCACCGAAACCACAGCTCCCTTTCCACATCCAGGCCCCACACAACTTTCCATGGTTTACCCCAGACGCTTCACATGCCCTGGTTCAATCCATTGACAGCACGACGACCCTGGTATACCACATCGTTCCAATTCACTCTATTCCTTGCACGCCTTTCACCCTCCTGCATGTTCAGGCCCCGATCGCTCAAAATCTTTTTCACTCCATCTTTCCACTTCCAATTTGGTCTCCCACTTCTCGTTCCCTCCACTTCTGACACATATATCGTCTTTATCAATCTTTCCTCACTCATTCTCTCCATGTGGCCAAACCATTTCAAAACACCCTCTTCTGCTCTCTCAACCACATTCTTTTATCACCACACATCTCTCTTACCCTATTATTACTTACTCGATCAAACCACCTCACACCACATATTGTCCTCAAACATCTCATTTCCAACACACACACACATATATATATATATATATATATATATATATATATATATATATATATATATATATATATATATATATGTATATGCAAAAGTACATAAGCAGCGAGTGTACATAGTATGCAAGTAAAAAGACAAAGAAACAGAAAATACTAAAGTGTCAGTCGCTTTCCTAGTCTTGGTGTATTACAGTTTTTAGAAAGTCAGATCTGAATGTGATGCTTCTCACTTTTGCAAAAAATATACAAATAGGAATATTGACATGGTAATACGCGAAAGCGCTTGACATTTTATATTTTCTGCTTCGTATTGGTTTTGCCTTCCTGCAAATTGATATATTTATAGATAGATAGATCGATAGATAGATAAAAAGCATTAATGGGAAAGTCTTGATTAGGGCATTCACTTGTTTGTGCTCTCTCAGCTAAACTTTACGAAATATAAAGGTTCTTTAGCTTCGTATTTATCTGTGTACACCAGACAGGAGCGTGAGTGATCCATCTCTCACAAGTCCCACAACAACAATGTTTTCATCTCTCAATTCTTATACAAAGCAGCGACACAACAGCTCGATCGATCACCATCTCTATACAGAGAGAGAGAGAGAGAGAGAGAGAGAGAGAGAGAGAGAGAGAGAGAGAGAGAGAGAGGGCCCAAGGCATAAATCCGCCACTGGATTTCTTCGACCTTTTAGTAGTTTTCGTAAACAGGCCATTGGCTTATGAAGGATGGGTAATTCCCACAACGCTAGGTGTTGATCGGCATGTAATGGATGAGCCGTCGCCCGTGAATGTAATTTGTGACATCAAAGCGTTGGCGCGTCTCGGTCTGCTGGTGTGCGACGTCCTCTCGCCAGCGGGGTCGTCTGGTGAACGGCTTGTCGCTTTATCTAGTGGAAGCAGATGGTCGCATGAGGAGACATGTACCCAGGGCGCTTGATACGTGGAGGTACACACACACACACACACACACACACACACACACACACACACACACACACACACAACATGTACCCAGGGCGTTGATACGTGGAGGTACAAGTGTTCACACACACACACACACACACACACACACACACACACACACACAACATGTACCCAGGGCGTTGATACGTGGATGTACAAGTGTTCACACACACGCACACACACACACACACACACACACACACACACACACACACACACACACACACACACACACACACCACATGTACCCAGGGCGTTGATACGTGGATGTACAAGTGTTCACACACACACACACACACACACACACACACACACACACACACCACATGTACCCAGGGCGTTGATACGTGGATGTACAAGTGTTCACGCACACACACACACACACACACACACACACACACACACACACGTGGTAGGTATTGTGGGATCGATTTGCACACTAATGCTGTTTTGTCTTATATGTGTCATGAAGCGTTACACAGTTTGCATGGCGGTAGATAGGGGTCACCTTTTAGGTCATTGGCCTTTCCAGTGATGGTCTGTGCCCCTCTTGTTAATTTTCTATGCCCGTCTCAGTGTCGATCTCTGTCCCTCATACCATTGTTACTTGTCCATCTCTCTGTTTTTCTTTGACCTTCTCGCTGTTGCACAATGTCCCTCTCTCATTCATTTCGATGTCCTTTTCAGTGATGTGTCCTTGATGTCCAATATTCTTTTCATTATTGCTTCATGTTCCATACTCGTTGCCTGTTCTTCTGTGTCCCTTTTTATATTGTTCTATGCCCTCCAGTGCTGTGTCATGTTCTACTCAATGTTATTCGATGTTGTATTTGGTGTAAATGAATCCCATTCACTGCTGTTGTATGTCGCTCTCAGTTTAATAATTTTCCTTTTTGTAATAGTTCTGTGCCACTTTCAGTATTTTTCTATGCCCTTACCAGCGTTCTATCACGGTCCTATCCTGTGCCCCACTCAGTGTTGCTTATTTCTTTCTATTGTTGCATAGTGTTCCTCTCTCTGTGTTGCTCTGTGTCACCCCTCAGTACAGTTCTGTGTTCCTCTCTCAGTGTCGTTCAATGCATTGATGGTTTCTGTCTTGTGTTTGTGTCATAAGTTTCTTCGAAGATGCTTTTGAATTCGTTCTGTGTCCTCCTTTTATGGCCCTAAAATTGTTGGCGTGTGTCTATATCTGTCTCGCTGTTGTTGATCATTCAGTGTTGGTCTGTGTTCCTCCTAGTATTTCTATGTCCCTTTTAATTCTGTCCCATTGTCTTAATATTTTACTATATCCTTCTCAATCTTTTTCTCTATGATCTTTCCTATATTATCCCGTGTCCCGTACAGCGTTATTCTGTGTCTCTCTTGATATTGCTCAAAATCCCGCACGTCTTCCCGTGTTGTTTCTATGTTTCATTATAGCTCTTCTATGTTCCTATCTATGCCGTTTCAAGTCCCCCTCTCACCGTCTTTCACTGTCTTTGGCAAATGTTGTTCAATATCTTTTTTAATTATTCAAGCTGAAGTAGCACGAACACCTGAATGCCCTAATCAAGGCCATCTCATTAACGTGGATTCATAGAAATATATATATATATATATATATATATATATATATATATATATATATATATATAGATAGATAGATAGATAGATAGATAGATAGATAGATAGATATATGTTATTATAATTTCATTTTGCTTTGTCGCTGTCTCCCGCGTTTGCGAGGTAGCGCAAGGAAACAGACGAAAGAAATGGCCCAACCCACCCCCATACACATGTATATACACACACGTCCACACACGCAAATATACATACCTATACATCACACTGCACACATATATATACACACACAGACACATACATATATACCCATGCACACAATTCACACCGTCTGCCTTTATTCATTCCCATCGCCACCTCACCACACATGGAATACCATCCCCTCCCCCTCATGTGTGCGGGGTAGCGCTAGGAAAAGACAACAAAGGCCTCATTCGTTCACACTCAGTCTCTAGCTGTCATGCAATAATGTCCGAAACCACAGCTCCCTTTCCACATTCAGGCCCCACACAGCTTTCCATGGTTTACCCCAGACGCTTCACATGCAATGATTCAATCCACTGAAAGCACGTCAACCCCGGTATACCACATCGATCCAATTCACTCTATTCCTTGCCTGCCTTTCACCCTCCTGCATGTTCAAGCCCCGATCACTCAAAATCTTTTCACTCCATCTTTCCACCTAAAATTGCATCACTCTTATCCCCTTTGCCTTTGTACAATGGCACTATGCACGCATTCCTCCAATCCTCAGGCACCTCACCATGAGTCAAACATACATTAAATAACCTTACCAACCAGTCAACAATACAGTCACCCCCTTTTTAATAAATTCTACTGCAATACCATCCAAACCTGCTGCCTTGCCGGCTTTCATCTTCCGCAAAGCTTTTACTACCTCTTCTTTGTCTACCAAATCATTTTCCCCAACCCTCTCACTTTGCACACCACCTCGACCAAGACACATGTGTATGGGGATGGGTTGGGCCATTTCTTTCGTCTGTTTCCTTGCGCTACCTCGCAAACGCGGGAGACAGCGACAAAGCAAAAAAAAAAATGAAAAAAAAAAAAAAAATATATATATATATATATATATATATATATATATATATATATATATATATATATATATATATATCATACATATGGATGATATATATCATTTCTCGTGTTAGTGAGCGTTAAAAGCAAAGAACTGAGCTTTTCAGGGAATATCCTCAGTTGGCCCCCTTCTCTGTTCCTTTATTCTTTTTTAAGTAGAAACGGGAAGGAAGGATTTCCAACACCCCGCTCCTTCCCCTTTTAGTCGCCTTCTACGACACGCAGGGAATGCATGGGAAGCATTCTTTCTCCCCTATCCCCAGGGTAATATATATATATATGTATATATATATATATATATATATATATATATATATATATATATATATATATATATATATATATATACAAGGCAGCAGGTTTGGATGGTATTGCAGTGGAATATATTAAAAAAGGGGGTGACTGTATTGTTGACTGGTTGGTAAGGTTATTTAATATATGTATGACTCATGGTGAGGTGCCTGAAGATTGGCGGAATGCGTGCATAGTGCCATTGTACAAAGGCAAAGGGGATAAGAGTGAGTGCTCAAATTACAGAGGTATAAGTTTGTTGAGTATTCCTGGTAAATTATATGGGAGGGTATTGATTGAGAGGGTGAAGGCATGTACAGAGCATCAGATTGGGGAAGAGCAGTGTGGTTTCAGAAGTGGTAGAGGATGTGTGGAT
>NC_092294.1:3425605-3455605 GCF_036320965.1 Panulirus ornatus | reverse complement strand
CAAGCTCTCTCATCCCCAACAGACTTCATACTTGCCCCTCTTTCCAGGACTCTTGCATTTACCTCCCTTACAACCCCATCCATAAACAAATCAAACAACCATGGAGACATCACACACCCCTGCCGCAAACCTACATTCACTGAGAACCAATCACTTTCCTCTCTTCCTACACGTACACATGCCTTACATCCTCGATAAAAACTTTTCACTGCTTCTAACAACTTGCCTCCCACACCATATATTCTTAATACCTTCCACAGAGCATCTCTATCAACTCTATCATATGCCTTCTCCAGATCCATAAATGCTACATACAAATCCATTTGCTTTTCTAAGTATTTCTCACATACATTCTTCAAAGCAAACACCTGATCCACACATCCTCTACCACTTCTGAAACCGCACTGCTCTTCCCCAATCTGATGCTCTGTACATGCCTTCACCCTCTCAATCAATACCCTCCCATATAATTTACCAGGAATACTCAACAAACTTATACCTCTGTAATTTGAGCACTCACTCTTATCCCCTTTGCCTTTGTACAATGGCACTACGCACGCATTCCGCCAATCCTCAGGCACCTCACCATGAGTCATACATACATTAAATAACCTTACCAACCAGTCAACAATACAGTCACCCCCTTTCTTAATAAATTCCACTGCAATACCATCCAAACCTGCTGCCGTGCCGGCTTTCATCTTCCGCAAAGCTTTTACTACCTCTTCTCTGTTTACCAAATCATTTTCCCTAACCCTCTCACTTTGCACACCACCTCGACCCAAACACCCTATATCTGCCACTCTGTCATCAGACACATTCAACAAACCTTCAAAATACTTATATATATATATATATATATAAATAAATATATATATATGTAAATATATATATATAAATAAATATATATATATATAAATATATATATATTATATATATATAATATATATATATTCATTTATTTATTTTTTTATATTTATTTTGCTTTGTCGCTGTCTCCCACGTTAGCGAGGTAGCGCAAGGAAACAGACGAGAGAATGGCCCAACCGGCCCACATACACATGTATATACATACACGTCCACACACGCAAATATACATACCTATACATCTCAATGTACACATATATATACACACACAGACATATACATATATACACATGTACATAGTTCATACTGTCTGCCTTTGTTCCCATCGCCACCTCGCCACACATGGAATAACAACCCCCTCCCCCCTCATGAGTGCGAGGTAGCGCTAGGAAAAGACACCAAAGGCCCCCAATAGTTCACACTCAGTCTCTAGATGTCATGTAGTAATGCACCGAAGCCACAGCTCCCTTTCCACATCCAGGCCCCACACAACTTTCCATGGTTTACCCGAGACGCATCACATGCCTTGGTTCAATCCATTGACAGCACGTCGACCCCGGTATACCACATCGTTCCAATTCACTCTATTTCTTGCACGCCTTTCACCCTCCTGCATGTTCAGGCCCCGATCACTCAAAATCTTTTTCACTACATATTTCCACCTCCAATTTGGTCTCCCACTTCTCCTCGTTCCCTCCACCACTGGCACATATATCCTCTTAGTCAATCTTTCCTCACTCATTCTCTCCATGTGACCAAACCATTTCAAAACACCCTCTTCTGCTCTCTCACCCACACTTTTTTTATTTCCATACATCTCTCTTACTCTTACATTACTTACTCGATCAAACCACCTCACACCACACATTGTCCTCAAACATCTCATTTCCAGCACATCCACCCTCCAGCGCACAACTCTATCCATAGCCTACGCCTCGCAACCATACAACATTGTTGGAACCACTATTCCTTCAAACATACCCATTTTTGCTTTCCGAGGTAATGTTCTCGACTTCCACACATTCTTCAAGGCTCCCAGGATTTTCGCCCCCCCCCCCCCCCCCCCCCCCCAACTTATGATTCACTTCCGCTTCCATGGTTCCATCCGCTGCCAGATCCACTCACAGATATCTAAAACACTTTACTTCCTCCAGTTTCTCTCCATTCAAACTTACCTCCCAATTGAATTGACCCTCAACCCTACTGTACCTAATAACCTTGCTCTTATTCACATTTACTCTTAACTATCTTCATTCACACACTTTACCAAACTCAGTCACCAGCCTCTGCAGTTTCTCACATGAATCAGCCACCAGCGCTGTATCATCAGCGAACAACAACTGACTCACTTCCCAAGTTCTCTCATCCACAACAGACTTCATTCTTGCCCCTCTTTCCTAAACTCTTGCATTCACCTCTCTAACAACCCCATCCATAAACAAATTAAACAACCCTGGAGACATCACACACCCCTGCCGCAAACCTACATTCACTGAGAACAAATCACTCTCCTCTCTTCCTACCCGTACACATGCCTTACATCCTCGATAAAAAGTTTTCACTGCTTCTAACAACTTGCCTCCCACACCGTATATTCTTAAAACCTTCCACAGAGCATCTCTATCAACTCTATCATATGCTTTCTCCAGATCCATAAATGCTACATACAAATCCATTTGTTTTCCTAAGTATTTCTCACATGCATTCTTCAAAGCAAACACCTGATCCACACATCCTCTACCACTTGTGAAACCACACTGCTCTTCCCCAATCTGATGCTCTGTACATTCCTTCACCCTCTCAATCAATACCCTCCCATATAATTTACCAGGAATACTCAACAAACTTATACCTCTGTAATTTGAGCACTCACTCTTATCCCCTTTGCCTTTGTACAATGGCACTATGCAAGCATTCCTCCAATCCTCAGGCACCTCACCATGAATCATACATACATTGAATAACCTTACCAACCAGTCAATAATAAAGTCACCCCCTTTTTTTTATAAATTCCACTGCAATGCCATCCAAACCTGCTGCCTTGCCGGCTTTCATCTTCCGTAAATCTTTTACTACCTCTTCTCTATTTACCAAATCATTTTCCCTAACCCTCTCACTTTGCACACCACCTCGACCAAAACACACTATAGCTGCCACTCTATCATCAAACACATTCAACTAACCCTCAAAATACTCACTCCATCTCCTTCTTACATCACCATTACTTGTTATCACCTCCCCATTATCCCATTTCACTGAAGTTCCCATTTGCTCCCTTGTCTTACGCACTTTATTCACCTCCTTCTAAAACATCTTTTTATTCTTCCTAAAATTTAATGATACTCTTTCACCCCAACTCTCGTTTGCCCTCTTTTTCACCTCTTCCACCTTTCCCTTGGCCTCCTGCCTCTTTCTTTTATACCTCTCCCACTCATTTGCATTTTTTCCCTGCAAAAATCGTCCAAATGCGTCTCTCTTCTCTTTCACTAATACTCTTACTTCTTCATCCCACCACTCACTACCTTTTTTAATCAACCCACCTCCCACGCTTCTCATGCCACAAGCATCATTTGCGCAAGCCATCACTGCTTCCCTAAATACATCCCATTCCTCCCCCACTCCCCTTACCTCCTTTGTTCTCACCTTTTTCCATTCTGTACTCAGTCTCTCCTGGTACTTCCTCACACAAGTCTCAGTCCCAAGCTCACTTACTCTCACCACTCTCTTCACCCCAACATTCTCTCTTCTTTTCTGAAAACCCCCACAAATCTTCACCTTCGCCTCCACAAGATAATGATCAGACATCCCTCCAGTTGCACCTCTATGTATATATATATATATATATATATATGTATATATATATATATATATATATATATATATATATATATATATATATATATATATATATATATATATATAAGCTAGAAGTTTCAGTTTTCTAAATTGTTTCTTACATTTTTCATATGTATATATATGTATGTGTGTGTGTGTGTATAATGCGTAGGTATGTGTATGTGTGTGTATGTGTATATGTATATATATATGTATATTATCCCTGGGGATAGGGGTGAAAGAATACTTCCCACGTATTCCTCGCGTGTCGTAGAAAGCGACGAGAGGGGACGGGAGCGGGGGGCCAGAAATCCTCCCCTCCTTGTATTAACTTTCTAAAATGGGAAACAGAAGAAGGAGTCACGCGGGGAGGGCTCATCCTCCTCGAAGGCTCAGAGTGGGGTGCCTAAATGTGTTTGGATGTAACCAAGATGTGAAAAAAGGAGAGATAGGTAGTATGTTTGAGGAAAGGAACCTGGATGTTTTGGCTCTGAGTGAAACGAAGCTCAAGGGTAAATTGGAAGAGTGGTTTGGGAATGTCTGGGGAGTAAAGTCAGGGGTTAGTGAGAGGACAAGAGCAAGGGAAGGAGTAGCAATACTCCTGAAACAGGAGTTGTGGGAGTATGTGATAGAGTGTAAGAAAGTAAATTCTCGATTAATATGGGTAAAACTGAAAGTTGATGGAGAGAGGTGGGTGATTATTGGTGCATATGCACCTGGGCATGAGAAGAAACATCAAGAGAGGCAAGTGTTTTGGGAGCAGCTGAATGAGTGTGTTAGTGGTTTTGATGCACGAGACCGGGTTATAGTGATGGGTGATTTGAATGCAAAGGTGAGTAATGTGGTAGTTGAGGGAATAATTGGTATACATGGGGTGTTCAGTGTTGTAAATGGAAATGGTGAAGAGCTTGTAAATTTATGTGCTGAAAAAGGACTGATGATTGGGAATACCTGGTTTAAAAAGCGAGATATACATAAGTATACTTATGTAAGTAGGAGAGATGGCCAGAGAGCGTTATTGGATTACGTGTTAATTGACAGGCGTGCGAAAGAGAGACTTTTGGATGTTAATGTGCTGAGAGGTGCAACTGGAGGGATGTCTGATCATTATCTTGTGGAGGCTAAGGTGAAGATTTGTATGGGTTTTCAGAAAAGAAGAGTGAATGTTGGGGTGAAGAGGGTGGTGAGAGTAAGTGAGCTTGAGAAGGAGACCTGTGTGAGGAAGAACCAGAAGAGACTGAGTACAGAATGGAAAAAGGTGAGAACAATGGAAGCAAGGGGAGTGGGGGAGGAATGGGATGTATTTAGGGAATCAGTGATGGATTGCGCAAAAGATGCTTGTGGCATGAGAAGAGTGGGAGGTGGGTTGATTAGAAAGGGTAGTGAGTGGTGGGATGAAGAAGTAAGAGTATTAGTGAAAGAGAAGAGAGAGGCATTTGGACGATTTTTGCAGGGAAAAAATGCAATTGAGTGGGAGATGTATAAAAGAAAGAGACAGGAGGTCAAGAGAAAGGTGCAAGAGGTGAAAAAAAGGGCAAATGGGAGTTGGGGTGAGAGAGTATCATTAAATTTTAGGGAGAATAAAAAGATGTTCTGGAAGGAGGTAAATAAAGTGCGTAAGACAAGGGAGCAAATGGGAACTTCAGTGAAGGGCGCAAATGGGGAGGTGATAACAAGTAGTGGTGATGTGAGAAGCAGATGGAGTGAGTATTTTGAAGGTTTGTTGAATGTGTTTGATGATAGAGTGGCAGATGTAGGGTGTTTTGGTCGAGGTGGTGTGCAAAGTGAGAGGGTTAGGGAAAATTATTTGGTAAACAGAGAAGAGGTAGTGAAAGCTTTACGGAAGATGAAAGCCGGCAAGGCAGCAGGTTTGGATGGTATTGCAGTGGAATTTATTAAAAAAGGGGGTGACTGTATTGTTGACTGGTTGGTAAGGTTTTTTAATGTATGTATGACTCATGGTGAGGTGCCTGAGAATTGGCGGAATACGTGCATAGTACCATTGTACAAAGGCAAAGGGGATAAGAGTGAGTGCTCAAATTACAGAGGTATAAGTTTGTTGAGTATTCCTGGTAAATTATATGGGAGGGTATTGATTGAGAGGGTGAAGGCATGTACAGAGCATCAGATTGGGAAGAGCAGTGTGGTTTCAGAAGTGGTAGAGGATGTGTGGATCAGGTGTTTGCTTTGAAGAGTGTATGTGAGAAATACTTAGAAAAGCAAATGGATTTGTATGTAGCATTTATGGATCTGGAGAAGGCATATGATAGAGTTGATAGAGATGCTCTGTGGAAGGTATTAAGAATATATGGTGTGGGAGGCAAGTTGTTAGAAGCAGTGAAAAGTTTTTATCGAGGATGTAAGGCATGTGTACGTGTAGGAAGAGAGGAAAGTGATTGGTTCTCAGTGAATGTAGGTTTGCGGCAGGGGTGTGTGATGTCTCCATGGTTGTTTAATTTGTTTATGGATGGGGTTGTTAGGGAGGTAAATGCAAGAGTTTTGGAAAGAGGGGCAAGTATGAAGTCTGTTGGGGATGAGAGAGCTTGGGAAGTGAGTCAGTTGTTGTTCGCTGATGATACAGCGCTGGTGGCTGATTCAGTTGAGAAACTGCAGAAGCTGGTGACTGAGTTTGGAAAAGTGTGTGGAAGAAGAAAGTTAAGAGTAAATGTGAATAAGAGCAAGGTTATTAGGTACAGTAGGGTTGAGGGTCAAGTCAATTGGGAGGTGAGTTTGAATGGAGAAACACTGGAGGAAGTAAAGTGTTTTAGATATCTGGGAGTGGATCTGGCAGCGGATGGAACCATGGAAGCGGAAGTGGATCATAGGGTGGGGGAGGGGGCGAAAATTCTGGGGGCCTTGAAGAATGTGTGGAAGTCGAGAACATTGTCTCGGAAAGCAAAAATGGGTATGTTTGAAGGAATAGTGGTTCCAACAATGTTGTATGGTTGCGAGGCGTGGGCTATGGATAGAGTTGTGCGCAGGAGGATGGATGTGCTGGAAATGAGATGTTTGAGGACAATGTGTGGTGTGAGGTGGTTTGATCGAGTGAGTAACGTAAGGGTAAGAGAGATGTGTGGAAATAAAAAGAGCGTGGTTGAGAGAGCAGAAGAGGGTGTTTTGAAGTGGTTTGGACACATGGAGAGGATGAGTGAGGAAAGATTGACCAAGAGGATATATGTGTCGGAGGTGGAGGGAGCAAGGAGAAGAGGGAGACCAAATTGGAGGTGGAAAGATGGAGTGAAAAAGATTTTGTGTGATCGGGGCCTGAACATGCAGGAGGGTGAAAGGAGGGCAAGGAATAGAGTGAATTGGAGCGATGTGGTATACCGGGGTTGACGTGCTGTCAGTGGATTGAATCAAGGCATGTGAAGCGTTTGGGGTAAACCATGGAAAGCTGTGTAGGTATGTATATTTGCGTGTGTGGACGTATGTATATACATGTGTATGGGGGGGGGTTGGGCCATTTCTTTCGTCTGTTTCCTTGCGCTACCTCGCAAACGCGGGAGACAGCGACAAAGTATAAAAGAAAAAAAAAAAATATATATATATATACACACGCCCTAGACTGAACCATTGGACTGTTTTCTTATGTTTTGAACGTTTTCTTTGTTTTGTATTTACCTTAATATTTCTCTTTTGCCTTAAGTATTGCTCTAAATCCGTCTCAGAGTTCTTCACTCCCTCCCATGCCTGTTCTATATCTCTCTAGATGTTCTCTTGTATCTCTCTGTGTTATCAGATGTCTGTTCTATCACTGGTCTACCATAGTGTTAATGATGTTCTCTGACTCTCTCCATACTGTTCTGTGTCTCTTTCAGTGTCGTTTTCTACCCTTCTCCTGTCCTGGTGAGAGTAACTCTTGTACTGGAGACAGACACAGACAGACAGACAGACAGACAGACAGACAGACAGACAGAGACTATTTGAAATGTAGTTAATCTGTAAATGTTGAATTTAATAAAGTCTTTAGGTAGAAAAAATGTCCCCATACAGCAGGTGTGGAGTTACCTTCGTCACTTAGCGTAAGAGGCAGCCAAATGAGGGAAGGAGTAGTCTCCCACGCTCTCCCTAGTGAAGTTAGCCTTCCCACGCCCTCCCCAGGGAAGTTAGTCTTCCCACGCCCTCCCCAGGGAAGTTAGTCGTCCCACGCCCTCCCTAGGGAAGTTAGTCTTCCCACGCCCTCCCCAGGGGAGTTAGCCTCCCCACGCCCTTCCTAGGGAAGTTAGTCTTCCCACGCCCTCCATAGGGGGAGTTAGTATCCCACACCCTCCCCAGGGGAGTTGTCCTACCCACGCCCTTCCTAGGGAAGTTAGTCTTCCCACGCCCTCCCTAGGGAATTTAGCCTTTCCACGCCCTTCCTAGGTAAGTTAGCCTTCCACGCCATTCTCTAGGGGAGCTATCCTTCCCACGCCCTCCCCAGGGGTGATCATAAACATGGTTTATGTGGAGGGCGTCTGGCAATATATTCTGATGGCGGTATGTGCTGTCTCGTAGATGCATTTTCCTCTACTCTTATCACATAAAACTTCTCTCTCTCCAAATAGGGCGTATGTACTGCGGTACTCACCCTTATGGTATAGTAATGACGATCGCTTCTACACTGGTGGGGAAGTGGGCTGTCATCTCTGGGGAATTCGCTTCAAAGTTTTAATGGCCGATGAAGCAAGGGATCTGCCACATCTGGTTAGGTCAGTGAGGGCAAGCATATCCGACCAGGAGGAGGAAGGAGGGAGGAGGAGGTCATGCCAGGTCAACGTCCTGGTGCCGGATTCGTTGGGGTTCTGTGGAGGTGGAGTGGACGCGTTTCGTCAGGTCAGTGTTGTTGCTGGTAGCGAGGTGGACGGACGGGCTGCGTGTGTGGTGGGTGAGGAAGGGTCCAGCGAGAAATGGGTTTGATAGTTACCCACAGGTCGTCTCTGCTGGACTCTCAGGGGTGGGGACATCACCTACCTCACTGGGGGATACAAGGGGAGAGGCCTTTGGTGCTTTTCTCCCTCCCCCCAAGGTACGGGGGCGTACCCTACCCCGCGGAGGAGATGCTCCAACCTCGTAATTGTGTTTCCCCATCCGGGCCATCTGGGGTCATGCACTGGAAAGCGTTGTGGCTATTGCATTGGCCCCCTGGGGAAGTAGTCCCCCCCTCCCCTCCTCCCCCCAACCCCACACCCCTGTGATGTACTGTCTCCCCCACACCCCCACCCCTGGGAAGTACTCTCCCCCTCCCAGCAACGATGGAAGGAAGGTCCCGCGCCACTCCTTCTCTCTCTCTCTCTCTCTCTCTCTCTCTCTCTCTCTCTCTCTCTCTCTCTCTCTCTCTCTCTCTCTCTTGGGATAAAAACACTCCAGCAAGGTCGGAGGATACATCACGCCTTCTTGCGGTACAGGGAAAAAAAAAGACTTTGGTTGTCAGGCTGGAGTGTTTACGTAAGGCCCACTGTGGTTAGTGGAAGGGGGAGAGAGTGCAGCCCCCTTCCCACACACACACACACACACACACACACACACACACACACACACACACACACACATACACACACTCCCTTCATAACACAAGACGTCTGAGTTAGCAGGTCTCGGTGTGAGAGAGGGTTACCACCTTGGATGGAATCACATATGATGACTCTCATATCAACAGTTGATGCCACAGTCTGGCTACCGTAGAGTGGAGGGATGCGTGACCAGAGCAGCTGGTGATATTGGTAGTCTAGTGTGAGCTGGCGATGGGGTACGTGTGAAATGGGCCTTGTGTATCGGTCCAGTTGGGGTCATTCTCCTGTGTTGCTTGAAGGCGAGGCGGCAGTGTGTGTTGCTGTCCGTATGCTGGAGTCACACACAGGCCAAAGGCTCACGTCAAACAACCCGACTGAAAACAGTGACTCACAGAGGCGCCGGAGATGAGAGCCAGAGCTGGGATACGCGCGTCCCAGTCCCAGCGGCAATGCGGAGTAATAAACATAAAACTGTGGCTTTATGTGTGTGTGTGTATATATATATATATATATATATATATATATATATATATATATATATATATATATATATATATATATATATATTGGAAAGGACCACAAATTTGCGCGTGATCAAGATATTCCTATGAGTCCACGGGGAAAGTGAAACACGATAAGTTCCCAAGTGCACTTTCGTGTAATAATCACATCATCAGGGGAGACACAAAAGAGAAATATAAAAGTCAGTTGATATACATCGAAGAGACGAAGCTAGGACGCCATTTGGTAAACATATATATGTGTATATACACACACACACACACACACACACACACACGCACACACACACACACACCCTAGACTGAACCATTAGTCTGTATTCTTGTTTTTAACGTTTTCTTTGTTTTGTGTTTACCTTAATATTTCTCTTTTGCCTTTAGTATTGCTCTAAATCCTTCTCAGAGTTCTTCACTCCCTCCCATGCCTGTTCTATGTCTCTCTAGATGTTCTCTTGTATCTCTCTGTGTTATCAGATGTCTCTTCTATCACTGGTCTACCATAGTGTTAATGATGTTCTCTGACTCTCTCCATACTGTTCTGTGTCTCTTTCAGTGTCGTTTTCTACCCTTCTCCTGTCCTGGTGAGAGTAACTCGTACTGGAGACAGACACAGACGGACAGATAGACAGACATACAGACAGACAGAGACTATTTGAAATGTAGTTAATCTGTAAATGTTGAATTTAATAAAGTCTTTAGGTAGAAAAAATGTCCCCATACAGCAGGTGTGGAGTTACCTTCGTCACTTAGCGTAAGAGGCAGCCAAATGAGGGAAGGAGTTAGTCTCCCACGACCTCCCCAGGGGAGTTAGTGTTCCCACGCCCTCCCTAGGGAAGTTAGCCTTCCTACGCCCTCCCCAGGGGAGTTAGTCTTCCCACGCCCTCCCCAGGGGATTTAGTCTCCCACGCCCTCTCCAGGGGATTTAGTCTCCCCACGCCCTTCCTAGGGAAGTTTGTCTTCCCACGCCCTTCCATATGAAGTCAGTCCTCCCACGCCCTCCCTAGGCAATTTAGCCTTTCCACGCCTTCCCTAGGGAAGTTAGCCTTCCCACGCCATTCTCTAGGGGAGCTATCCTTCCCACGCCCTCCCCAGGGGTGATCATAAACATGGTTTATGTGGAGGGCGTCTGGCAATATATTCTGATGGCGGTATGTGCTGTCTCGTAGATGCATTTTCCTCTACTCTTATCGCATAAAACTTCTCTCTCTCCAAATAGGGCGTGTGTACTGCGGTACTCACCCTTATGGTATAGTAATGACGATCGCTTCTACACTGGCGGGGAAGTGGGCTGTCATCTCTGGGGAATTCGCTTCAAAGTTTTAATGGCCGATGAAGCAAGGGATCTGCCACCTCTGGTTAGGACAGTGAGGCAAGCATTTCCGACCAGGAGGAGGGAGGGGGGAGGAGGAGGTCATGCCAGGTCAACGTCCTGGTGCCGGATTCGTTGGGGTTCTGTGGAGGTGGAGTGGACGCGTTTCGTCAGGTCAGTGTTGTTGCTGGTAGCGAGGTGGACGGACGGGCTGCGTGTGTGGTGGGTGAGGAAGGGACCCGCGAGAAATGGGTTTGATGGTTACCCACAGGTCGTCTCTGCTGGACTCTCAGGGGAGGGGACATCACCTACCTCTCTGGGGGATACAAGGGGAGAGGCCTTTGGTGCTTTTCCCCTCCCCCCAAGGTACGGGGGCGTACCCTACCCCGCGGAGGAGATGCTCCAACCTCGTAATTGTGTTTCCCCATCCGGGCCATCTGGGGTCATGCACTGGAAAGCGTTGTGGCTATTGCATTGGCCCCCTGGGGGAGTAGTCCACCACTCCCCCCAACCGAACCCCCAACCCCACACTCCTGTGATGTAGTCTCTCCCCCACACCCCCACCCCTGGGAAGTTCTCTCCCCTTCCTCCCAGCAACGGTCGAAGGAAGGTCCCGCGCCACTCCTTCTCTCTCTCTCTCTCTCTCTCTCTCTCTCTCTCTCTCTCTCTCTCTCTCTCTCTCTCTCTCTCTCTCTCTCTCTCTCTTGGGATAAAAACACTCCAGCAAGGTCGGAGGATACATCACGCCTTCTTGCGGTACAGGGAAGAAAAAAAGACTTTGGTTGTCAAGCTGGAGTGTTTACGTAAGGCCCACTGTGGTTAGTGGAAGGGGGAGAGAGTGCAGCCCTCCTTCCCACACACACACACACACACACACACACACACACTCCCTTCATAACACAAGACGTCTGAGTTAGCAGGTCTCGGTGTAAGAGAGGGTTACCACCTTGGATGGAATCACATATGATGACTCTCATATCAACAGTTGATGCCACAGTCTGGCTACCGTAGAGTGGAGGGATGCGTGACCAGAGCAGCTGGTGATATTGGTAGTCTAGTGTGAGCTGGCGATGGGGTACGTGTGAAATGGGCCTTGTGTATCGGTCCAGTTGGGGTCATTCTCCTGTGTTGCTTTGAAGGCGAGGCGGCAGTGTGTGTTGCTGTCCGTGTGCTGGAGTCACACACAGGCCAAAGGCTCACGTCAAACAACCCGACTGAAAACAGTGACTCACAGAAGCTCCGGAGATGAGAGCCAGAGCTGGGATACGCGCGTCCCAGTCCCAGCGGCAATGCGGAGTAATAAACATAAAACTGTGGCTTTATGTGTGTGTGTATATATATATATATATATATATATATATATATATATATATATATATATATATATATATATATTGGAAAGGACCACAAATTTGCGCGTGATCAAGATATTTCTATGAGTCCACGGGGAAAATGGAACACGATAAGTTCCCGAGTGCACTTTCGTGTAATAATCACATCAGGGGAGACACAAGAGAGAAATATAACAGTCAGTTGATATACTACGAAGAGACGTAGCTAGGACGCCATTTGGTAAACATGTGATTGTCCAAGACAGACAACGAGCATTCGTAAACTTATTATGTGGACAAGAAGGTGAATTGTTTACAAATTTCCTCAACAAAAAAGTTATCTAATTTGTATAGACCTTCACTGATATTGAGATTATAATTCTTTGTGTATTTGATAATAGAAGATTCAATGATATTTCCCGTGGAACTTGAGTTAGAGTTAATAACTGAGATGGCATTACTCCACTCAACACAATGATCAAAGTTTTTAACGTGATTAAACAAGGCATTTGATTATTGTTCCGTTCTTATACAATATTCATGTTGCTTAAGAGTAACAGAAAGATCCTTACCAGTCTATCCAACATGAAACTTATCACAATTTCTACATGGAACTTTATAGGTGCACCCAGGAGAATTTTCTGGTCAGTTCCTGATTATGATATTCTTTATAGTATTACTGTTGCTGAAGGTAACATTTACATTAAAGGATTTAAGCAACATGGGAAGTAAAGTAAAATTATATTAAAAGGGAGAACTAAAAGATTCTTGGTGTCAATGGGAGATTTGGGCTCAACTCTATAAAATGATTTCTTTGCTAACTTAAGGGATTTATCAATGAAAGATTTAGGGTACTTTAACTTAGATCCAATAGAATATATCTTCTCAAACTCATCATCAATAAACTCTGGACTGCAAATACGTAATGCCCTTAGGAACATAGATTGAAATGATTATAATTTAACTCTGTCATGTTGAGATGAGTGATAATGGATATATGAGCATACATTGGTGGGTTTTCTGTATTTGCTAAACTTAAACTTGTTTCCTTGTCTATGGATCATGCATTCTAAAAATGGTAACATACCATTATTTTCATTTTCTACGTATATATATATATATATATATATATATATATATATATATATATATATATATATATATATATATATATATATATGTATATATATATATATACATATATTTCAGAAGTGGTAGAGGATGTGTGGATCAGGTGTTTGCTTTGAAGAATGTATGTGAGAAATACTTAGAAAAGCAAATGGATTTGTATGTAGCATTTATGGATCTGGAAAAGGCATATGATAGAGTTGATAGAGATGCTCTGTGGAAGGTAATAAGAATATATGGTGTGGGAGGCAAGTTGTTAGAAGCAGTGAAAAGTTTTTATCGAGGATGAAAGACATGTGTACGTGTAGGAAGAGAGGAAAGTGATTGGTTCTCAGTGAATGTAGGTTTGCGG
Source organism: Panulirus ornatus (assembly GCF_036320965.1). Lineage (NCBI taxonomy): Eukaryota > Metazoa > Arthropoda > Malacostraca > Decapoda > Palinuridae > Panulirus > Panulirus ornatus. Next base: position 3,441,773 of record NC_092294.1, on the reverse strand, counting down.
CAGGGGTGTGTGAGGGTTGAGGGTCAAGTCAATTGGGAGGTAAGTTTGAATGGAGAAAAACTGGAGGAAGTAAAGTGTTTTAGATATCTGGGATGGATCTGGCAGCGGATAGGAAGCGCGCGAGGAACGGATAAGTGGATCTTAGGGTGGGGAGGGCGAAACTCCTGGGAGCCTTGAAGAATGTGTGGAAGTCGAGAACATCTTATCTCGAAAGCAAAAATGGTATGTTTGAAGGAATAGTAGTGGTTCCAACTAAGATTGTATGAGTTGCGAAGGCGTGGGCTATGATAGAGTTGTGCGCAGTGAGAGATGGACGATGCTTGGAATGGATGTTTTGAGACATATGTGTGGTGTGAGGTGTTTGGAACGAGTAAGTCACGTAAAGGCTAAGAGAGTGTGTGGAAATAAAAAGAGCGTGGTTGAGAGAGCAGAAGAGGGTGTCCTGCACATGTTTGGCAGCATGGAGACAGAAGCAGTGAGGAATAGATTTGACCAGAGGATAATATGTGTCGAGGTGAGGGGAACGAGGAGACGTGGAGACCCAAATTGGAGGAGAAAGATGGGTGAAAAGATTTTGTGTGATAGGGGGCGCTGAACAGCAGGAGGGTGAAAGGAGGGTAAGGAAATACGTGAATTGGATCGATGGTGGTATAGACCGGGTTGACGTGCTTGAGTCAGTGGATTTAATCAGGCATGTGAAGCGTCTGGGGTAAACCATGGAAACCTGTGTAGTATGGTAGAAATTTGCGTGTGTGGACTATGTAACCTAACAGTGTGTATTTGGGGTTTGGGGTTGGGGCCATTTCTTTCGTCCTTGTTTCCTTGCGCTACCTCGCAAACGCGGGAGACAGCGACAAACCAAAACAAACAAAAAAAAATATATATATATAAATAAATAGATATAAATATAAATATTAAAATATTATAGTATATGGAACAGTAAGGGAGTGGGGGAAGGAATGGGATGTATTTAGGGAATCAGAGAGAGCGTGGATTGCGTCAAAAGATGCTAAGTGGAATGAGAAGAGTGGGAGTTGGGTTTGATTAGAAAGGGATGAGTGGTGGATGAAAACTAAGAATATTAGTGAAATAGAAAGAGAGAGGCATTTCGGACGATTTTTGCAGGGAAAAAATGCAATTGAGTTGGGAGATGTATCGAAAGAAAGAGACAGGAGGTCAAGAGAAAGGTGCAAGAGTGAATAAAAACTGCAATATGAGAGTTGGGTGAGAGAGAATCATTAATATTTTAGGGAGAAAACAAAAGATTTCTGGCAGAGAGGGTAAATAAAGTGCGTAAGACATAAGGCGGAGCAAATGGGAACTATCATGAAGGGCCAAATGCGGATAGGTGATAACAAGTAGTGGTGAAGTGAGAAGGAGATAGGATGAGTATTTAGAAGGTTGTGAATGTGTTTTGAATGACATAGAATTGGCAAGATATAGGGTTTTTGGTCGAGGGTGGTGTGCAAAGAAAGGAGGGTTTAGGAAAATGATTTGGTAAACAGAGAAGAGTAGTAAATGCTCTTGCGAAGATGAAAGCCGTCAAGACAAGCAGTTTAGGATGGTATTTAGCAGTGGAAATTTATTACAAAAAAGTGGGGTGACTGTAGAGCGATAGGTTGACTGGTGGTAAGTTATTTAATGTATGTATGACTCATGGTGAGGTGCCGAGGATTGGCTGAATGGCGTGCATAGTTGCATTGTCCAAAGCAAAGGGGATAAGAGTTGAGTGCTCACATTACAGAGTGTATAAGCTTGTTGAGTATCCTGGAAATTAATTTGGGAGGGTATTGATTGAGATGGTGAAGGCAGTACCACAGAGCATCAGATTGGGTGGAAGAGCAGTGTGGTTATCACAGAAGTGAGTAGAGGATGTGTGGATCAGGTGTTTGCTTTGAAGGAAATTAATGTGAGAAATACTTAAGAAAAGCCAAATGATTTGGTAATGTCGATCTGGAGAAGGCATATGATAGAGTTGATAGCGAGATGCTCCTGTGGAAGGGAATTACAAAATATATGGTGTGGAAGGCAAGTTTGGTAAGAAGCAGTGAAAAGTTTTTTTATCGATGGATGTAAGAAGGCATTGTACGTGTAGAAGAGAGGAAAGTGAATGGTTTCACAAGTGAATGTCGGTTTTGCGGCAGGTGTGTGATGTCTCCATGGGGTTGATTTTAATTTTGTTTATGGATTGGGTATGTTAGGGAGGTGACAATGCAAGAGTATTGCGAAAGAGGGCAAGACTATAAGTCTGTTGGGGATGAGAGAGCGTTGGGAAGTGAGTCAGTTGTTGTTTTCGCTGATGATCACAGCGCTGGTGGCTGATTCATGTGAGAAACTGCAAAAGCTGGTGACTGAGTATTCAGGTAAACAGTTGTGTGAAAGAACGAAAGTTCTAAAGAGTAAATGTGAATAAGAGCAAGGTTTTCTAGGTACAGTAGTGGTGAGGGACATCAATTGGCGAAGGTTGATTATGAATGGAGAAAAACTGGAGGAAGTAAAGTGTTTAATACAGATAACGTAAATCGGTTAGCCAGATATGGAATCTTGGCAGCGGATGGAACCATGGAAGCGGAAGTGGATCATAGGGTGGGGGAGGGGGCGAAAATCCTGGGAGCCTTGAAGAATGTGTGGAAGTCGAGAACATTATCTCGGAAAGCAAAAATGGGTATGTTTGAAGGAATAGTGGTTCCAACTATGTTGTATGGTTGCGAGGCGTGGGCTATGGATAGAGTTGTGCGCAGGAGGATGGATGTGCTGGAAATGAGATGTTTGAGGACAATGTGTGGTGTGAGGTGGTTTGATCGAGTAAGTAACGTAAGGGTAAGAGAGATGTGTGGAAATAAAAAGAGCGTGGTTGAGAGAGCAGAAGAGGGTGTTCTGAAATGGTTTGGGCACATGGAGAGAATGAGTGAGGAAAGATTGACCAAGAGGATATATGTGTCGGAGGTGGAGGGAACGAGGAGAAGTGGGAGACCAAATTGGAGGTAGAAAGATGGAGTGAAAAAGATTTTGTGTGATCGGGGCCTGAACATGCAGGAGGGTGAAAGGAGGGTAAGGAATAGAGTGAATTGGATCGATGTGGTATACCGGGGTTGACGTGCTGTCAGTGGATTGAATCAGGCATGTGAAGCGTCTGGGGTAAACCATGGAAACCTGTGTAGGTATGTATATTTGCGTGTGTGGACGTATGTACATACATGTGTATGGGGTTGGGTTGGGCCATTTCTTTCGTCTGTTTCCTTGCGCTACCTCGCAAACGCGGGAGACAGCGACAAAACAAAAAAAAAAAAAATATATATATATATATATATATATATATATATATATATATATATATATATATGGAAGTAAGGGGAGTGGGGGAGGAATGGGATGTATTTAGGGAATCAGTGATGGATTGCGCAAAAGATGCTAGTGGAATGAGAAGAGTGGGAGTTGGGTTGATTAGAAAGGGTAGTGAGTGGTGGGATGAAAAGTAAGAATATTAGTGAAAGAGAAGAGAGAGGCATTTGGACGATTTTTGCAGGGAAAAAATGCAATTGAGTGGGAGATGTATAAAAGAAAGAGACAGGAGGTCAAGAGAAAGGTGCAAGAGGTGAAAAAAAGGGCAAATGAGAGTTGGGGTGAGAGAGTATCATTAAATTTTAGGGAGAATAAAAAGATGTTCTGGAAGGAGGTAAATAAAGTGCGTAAGACAAGGGAGCAAATGGGAACTTCAGTGAAGGGCGCAAATGCGGAGGTGATAACAAGTAGTGGTGATGTGAGAAGGAGATGGAGTGAGTATTTTGAAGGTTTGTTGAATGTGTTTGATGATAGATTGGCAGATATAGGGTGTTTTGGTCGAGGTGGTGTGCAAAGTAAGAGGGTTAGGGAAAATGATTTGGTAAACAGAGAAGAGGTAGTAAATGCTTTGCGGAAGATGAAAGCCGGCAAGACAGCAGGTTTGGATGGTATTGCAGTGGAATTTATTAAAAAAGGGGGTGACTGTATTGTTGACTGGTTGGTAAGGTTATTTAATGTATGTATGACTCATGGTGAGGTGCCTGAGGATTGGCGGATTGCGTGCATAGTGCCATTGTACAAAGGCAAAGGGGATAAGAGTGAGTGCTCAAATTACAGAGGTATAAGTTTGTTGAGTATTCCTGGTAAATTATATGGGAGGGTATTGATTGAGAGGGTGAAGGCATGTACAGAGCATCAGATTGGGGAAGAGCAGTGTGGTTTCAGAAGTGGTAGAGGATGTGTGGATCAGGTGTTTGCTTTGAAGAATGTATGTGAGAAATACTTAGAAAAGCAAATGGATTTGTATGTAGCATTTATGGATCTGGAGAAGGCATATGATAGAGTTGATAGAGATGCTCTGTGGAAGGTATTAAGAATATATGGTGTGGAAGGCAAGTTGGTAGAAGCAGTGAAAAGTTTTTATCGAGGATGTAAGGCATGTGTACGTGTAGGAAGAGAGGAAAGTGATTGGTTCTCAGTGAATGTAGGTTTGCGGCAGGGGTGTGTGATGTCTCCATGGTTGTTTAATTTGTTTATGGATGGGGTTGTTAGGGAGGTGAATGCAAGAGTTTTGGAAAGAGGGGCAAGTATGAAGTCTGTTGGGGATGAGAGAGCTTGGGAAGTGAGTCAGTTGTTGTTCGCTGATGATACAGCGCTGGTGGCTGATTCATGTGAGAAACTGCAAAAGCTGGTGACTGAGTTTGGTAAAGTGTGTGAAAGAAGAAAGTTAAGAGTAAATGTGAATAAGAGCAAGGTTATTAGGTACAGTAGGGTTGAGGGTCAAGTCAATTGGGAGGTGAGTTTGAATGGAGAAAAACTGGAGGAAGTAAAGTGTTTTAGATATCTGGGAGTGGATCTGGCAGCGGATGGAACCATGGAAGCGGAAGTGGATCATAGGATGGGGGAGGGGGCGAAAATTCTGGGAGCCTTGAAGAATGTGTGGAAGTCGAGAACATTATCTCGGAAAGCAAAAATGGGTATGTTTGAAGGAATAGTGGTTCCAACAATGTTGTATGGTTGCGAGGCGTGGGCTATGGATAGAGTGGTGCGCAGGAGGATGGATGTGCTGGAAATGAGATGTTTGAGGACAATGTTTGGTGTGAGGTGGTTTGATCGAGTAAGTAACGTAAGGGTAAGAGAGATGTGTGGAAATAAAAAGAGCGTGGTTGAGAGAGCAGAAGAGGGTGTTTTGAAATGGTTTGGGCACATGGAGAGAATGAGTGAGGAAAGATTGACCAAGAGGATGTATGTGTCGGAGGTGGAGGGAACGAGGAGAAGAGGGAGACCAAATTGGAGGTGGAAAGATGGAGTGAAAAAGATTTTGTGTGATCGGGGCCTGAACATGCAGGAGGGTGAAAGGAGGGCAAGGAATAGAGTGAATTGGATCGATGTGGTATACCGGGGTTGACGTGCAGTCAGTGGATTGAATCAGGGCATGTGAAGCGTCTGGGGTAAACCATGGAAAGCTGTGTAGGTATGTATATTTGCGTGTGTGGACGTATGTACATACATATGTATGGGGTTGGGGTTGGGCCATTTCTTTCGTCTGTTTCCTTGCGCTACCTCGCAAACGCGGGAGACAGCGACAAAGCAAAAAAAAAAAAAATATATATATATATATATCTATATATATATATATATATATATATATATATATATATATATATATATATATATGTATATATATATATATATATATATATATATATATATATATATATATTATCCCTGGGGATAGGGGAGAAAGAATACTTCCCACGTATTCCCTGCGTGTCGTAGAAGGTGACTAAAAGGGAAGGGAGCGGGGGGGCTGGAAATCCTCCCCTCTCATTTTTTTTTTTTTTTTTTTTTTTTTTTTAATTTTCCAAAAGAAGGAACAGAGAAGGGGGCCAGGTGAGGATATTCCCTCAAAGGCCCAGTCCTCTGTTCTTAACGCTACCTCGCTATCGAGGGAAATGGCGAATAGTATAAAAAAAAAAAAATATATATATATATATATATATATATATATATATATATATATATATATATATATATATATATATATATATATACCATCTTAACCTTTTCCACTCCAGCCCAAATAATCATAACTCCCCATTTCTTTTTCTCCAGTGTTATTCGTAGGTGCACACCCCTCACAGATCTTGACTCCATCTTCACACCCACTCGCTCATTCATCTCAGGTGACGATAGACTGCTCAGTCGCAGTGTATGATCTGGTGGGCCAGACGATCCCTGAGGTCCTCAACCCATGTATGACCCATACAACACGCGGTCATGTGACGGAATGATGTCACGGCGTCTCCCTCCACGACGTGGAAAGTGAAGGGTCAGAAATTCTACACCTTCCTCGGCCTCAGATTTGTCTAGCACCTCCATTGGAATGCAGGCGAGGGCGGAGCTGTATATTGTTTTGATACCGGCATGTTAGTGTTATTGGCCTGCCTTCATGTGACGCCCTTAATGGGGTTTAGGTAATTAGCTTCCATTAGCTAATGCGGGAGTGGCGAATGTGGTGTTACGCGGTACGTGATAACGGCGGGGTATTTATCTCACACACACACACACACACACACACACACACACACACACACACACACTTCTGGCATAGGCTGGGGCGTGTGTGTGTTCATACCTACGTAGTAGTAGACATGATATATATATATATATATATATATATATATATATATATATATATATATATATATATATATATATATATATATTATATATACACACATATACACACACACAAGGTTAAGAGACGGGACATGTGTGCAAAGTAATAATGGCACACACACATATTCGTGACCTACTTGCTCAAAAGCATTTTTTAACAGGTTACAGGTCAAGTGATACTCACAAGGACTGCAGGAGTATCTCAACAGCAAATATTCTCTGTAACAGTGGAATATTACCTGATGAATTAAGCCTGGGTTTGGCGAGAGAAGTCATAAATATTGGCCACCGAGCGGCAGTTCCCACTTACTACATCCACTGTTCCAGTCAGTTCAGAATATACACAGTTCTTGCACTTAGGAAAACTGGGTATAATTTTAGCATTCAAGGCTGTCATTACGGAGGTGCAGGGAAACATAGTGTAGAGGGAAACTGTCGGATGATATGATACAGAAGTGTTTTAGCCAACCTGGGATATGTGAGTTGATCGCTATCGTTCACCTCAAAAGCCTGAGTGATATTCCTTTGTAATTTTAAGTCATGCGTCACCTGGGAGGACATAATAAGGCCATCAACACTGCACGAGCCAGGCAAGTAAGACCCTGTAAGCCGGAGGTGAAAAGAATAGACTTGCCAGTCACAATATCCCAAGGTTAAGCTTGTTCCCTAATCCCCTAGCAGTCTATTTCTAAATTCAGCACCAACACATCATGGGTGTGAGGAGGGATAAGAAGTGAAAGAATCGAGGGTGTGTATTCCCTCGACGGAGCATGAAATTTGGTCGAGTGAATATTGGGAATAAGATCATGATGGTACAAGGATGCTCAGTGAGGAATATGGATGTAGGGAATATTGTGGGAGTTTTAAGTAATAGTGAAGATGCTTCGGGAACTTGACAACTGGTGGCATTCTTACTATGGCTGTAGTGAAATTCTTATGCTTACAAATTGTCACATAAAGACATTGATAGGGGCTAAGAGGATTGTGAGAAATCGCTAGAGAAAGTGGACAGTCTTGATGAAAATGGAATGTGGTAAAGTGTACATAATAGTAATAATAATGATGATGATAATAATGATAATAATAATAATAATAATAATATAATAATAATAATGATAATGATGATGATAATAATAGTAATAATAATAATGATAATGATAATAATGATAATAATAACGATAATAATAATAATGATAATAATAGTAATAATGATAATGATAATAATATTAATAAAATTAGTAATAAGGATAATAATGATAACGATAGTACTACAAATTACACTGATCTCAAGCTAAGATAATTCGGAAATGAAAGTAACTTCGCTAATTTTGGGATAATGAGCACGAATAGATCGCCTAGAATTGTTGAATTTGGCTCTGGTTTTGAAGATACGGGATGCGCCCCAATATGTACAATTTACGTTGGATTTGGCGTTGTGCGGCTTCAAGGCAAGATCTGGCAACCCTAAATGAGAGAAGCGGATGATCCAATCAGTGACCAGCAATTGCATCACCTTACTGCGTCATCCAGCGCACACGTGTCGAACTCGTTTCCTTAAAGTTCGTATTCGTACCCTGATGGTTTTATTCGTGTCGTGCTTTTGACATCCAGTTGTTGTTCGTAATCCCAAGTCTGTATTTGGGTACAAGTCGATTTATTTTTACAGATACAGTAAAATACAATACTTGCTGTTTTCTTACACTGACGTGTGCTGGTTTTCTGTCATTTTTGTTGAAATGTGCTGCTCCGGTTGTGCGAAGGGTCACGTAAGACTGACCATTGAGTAATTTCTTTGCCGAACGTTAACAAGGATGACTTGTGAGTACATGAACAGCGCAGATACCTTCTGTGATGTATGTAGGTGAGTGTTTTGCATCACAGAAGCGTGGCGTATCCTCGACCATCAGGGAAACCTACACTCTTTACTTTGGCTCTAAGGCTGTGGACCAGGACAAGAGTTAGGTCCCACACATATGTAAGGCTGTGGACTGGGACGAGAGTTAGGTCCCACACATATGTAAGCTTGTGGACCAGGACGAGAGTTAGGTCCCACACATATGTAAGGTTGTGGACCAGGACGAGAGTTAGGTCCCACACATATGTAAGGCTATGGACCAGGACAAGAGTTAGACCCCACACATATGTAAGGCTGTGGACCAGGACGAGAGTTAGGTCCCACACATATGTAAGGCTATGGACCAGGACAAGAGTTAGACCCCACACATATGTAAGGTTGTGGACCAGGACGAGAGTTAGGTCCCACACATATGTAAGGCTATGGACCAGGACAAGAGTTAGACCCCACACATATGTAAGGTTGTGGACCAGGACGAGAGTTAGGCCCCACACATATGTAAGGTTGTGGACCAGGACAAGAGTTAGGCCTCACACATATGTTGCAATGCTCGTGCAACAAATCTTGGCAGATGTTGAATCACAAAAGACGATCGATGTCTTGTGTCGTCCCCGTAGTGTGGAGGGAGCCGACAGATCACGTCTGTGACTGTGAACCTCGGCTTGGTACCTCCAGTCCAGCAAGGTATTTCCCAGAAGAAGAAGTGGACCTTAAACTGTCCCAGTATACCATGTGTTGTGCGCCCGGTACCTCACAATGAGGGGCTTCCAGTCCTGGAATCCCTCAGACTCATTTTCCCTGGAATCAGAGGACGAACAGGATGAGGAAACACGTGAGACATCAACATCAAGAGATTCTGATTTCACAGCCAACGTGACGTCTGCTGAACCACACAGGATCACGCAGGAGGAATGAAGCGACCTCGTCAGAGATCTGGAACTGAGGAAGAGTAAGACAGAACTGCTGGGCTCGAGACTGCAACAGTGCAATGTCCTTGATGAACATCGTGACACTCTCTGTGTTTCGTGCCCGCCAGAAAGATTTCGCTCCATTCCTTAAGATGGAAGTTAACTTCGTCGTCTGCAACGATGTAGATGGTCTACGTCAGCCATCAGTATTAACCATAACCCTGAGGTGTGGTCTACGTCAGCCATCAGTATTAACCATAACCCTGAGGTGTGGAGATTGTTCATAGACTCGTCACAGTTGATTGTAAACGTTGCTTTACTGCGTGGAGGCAATGTGTTGACATCAGTTCCAGCTGGTCATACAGTCCATATGAAGGAATCACATAACAACATGAAGCATCTTTTGAACTGCATCAACTACAAGAAATCCCACTGGCTGCTTTGTGGCCACATGAAGGTTGTTGTTATCTGGCTGGGACTGCAGCTGGGGTGTACGAAGTTTTGCTCCTTCCTGCGTGTATGGAACAGTCGAGCCAAGACTTCCCACTACAACAAGAGGGACTGGACTTCCCGACAGTCACTGGAACCTGGAACGAAGACCGTCCAGCACCTACCGCTGGTAGTAGAGTCCAGCAAGATTATGTTACCGCCTCTGCACATCAAACTTGGCCTCTTGAAGACCTTCGTTAAGGCAATGGATCAAAGTAGGACAGTGTTTAGGTGAGGCGAAAATCAAGGAGGATGTTTGTGTCGGTCCACAGATCCACGAGCTCTCCAGAGACGAGCAGTTCGACCACATCCTCAGTGGTAACGAGAGAACTACGTGGAATGGTTTTCAGCTGGTTAGTACAAGCTTTCTAGGAAATACCAAAGCTGACAACTACAAAGAACTTGTGGAAAACCTGTTGTCATCCCAACAGAAAATGGGCTGCAAGATGTCTTTAACTTTACACTTACTTTACTCTCACCTGGGTTTTTACCAGCTAACTGTGGCTCAGTGAGGGATGAGCACGGTGAGCGTGTCCATCAAGACATGTAGGCGGCAGAGACACGGCACCAGGGCAAGTGATGTTCAGCGATGTTGGCGGACAGTTGCTGGAGGGTAACCAGAGATGTTCCAGCACTGTATACAAGCGACAGGCGAAGATCCAGCAGTGTATACAAGCGACAGGTGAAGATCCAGCACTGTATACAAGCGACAAGCGAAGACTCAGCACTGTATACAAGCGACAGGCGAAGATTCAGCACTGTATACAAGCGACAGGCGAAGATCCAGCACTGTATACAAGCGACAAGCGAAGACTCAGCACTGTATACAAGCGACAGGCGAAGATCCAGCACTGTATACAAGCGACAGGCGAAGACTCAGCACTGTATACAAGCGACAGGCGAAGATCCAGCACTGTATACAAGCGACAGGCGAAGATCCAGCACTGTATACGAGCGACAGGCGAAGATCCAGCACTGTATACAAGCGACAGGTGAAGATCCAGCACTGTATACAAGCGACAGGCGAAGATCCAGCACTGTATACAAGCGACAGGCGAAGATCCAGCACTGTATACAAGCGACAGGCGAAGATCCAGCACTGTATACAAGCGACAGGTGAAGATCCAGCACTGTATACAAGCGACAGGTGAAGACGCATCACGTTTAATCAAGGTGAACCAGTGACTGTAGCATGTGTCGCCAATATAGTGTGTGTAATACATGTAAAACGTAAGATAGTGAGTTTTTCTTGGAAATCGAAACAGTGGAGAGTTTTCATGGTCGTTTTCGTGTTCAGCGTCCCAAGATCCATAAAGGGAAACACATATCATCTTCGAAATATGAAATAGTCAAAATTGGACGATCAGTATAATGATAGATAATGATAATAAAGATAGAAATGATAATGATATTAAAGATGGCAATAGTAATAATGATGTTTTTAATAATGGTATGAAATCAAGGTGGCTCATAACATGGAAACACATAAAGAAAGGAGTCTTTAAGAAGATGGAGATGCACCAATAAGACAGCCAGCCCAGTGGTCAAAGAACAGTGAGCAGTAAAGTACAGGAACAGGGCAAGAAGAAGGAGAGAATGTAGGAAGTGAAGACCAGCAGAGAACATAGGTAATGGAAAAGGAGAGGTCGTGTGGAGGCTCAGAATGAGGTACGCAGGACGAAGTATTGCACAGAGCCACAGCAGAGACGGTGGGTAAGGGCTTGAGACAAGGCTCTTAGGGAAGCGTGTGTGCAGTTAATGCCGGATGACCTAAAAGAGCAGAGAGCGTTCGGGAAGCAGACATTTAGATAAGACTGAAGACTAAGAGGAGGACATAATATAACTGCAGGCGATAACAGAAAGATAAACCACAGCGCAAATGAGGGAAAGAACGTAGCGTTTCGAATGAAAGTCTGTGAAGATATTTTAGAGTTTCTTATACATTAGTTAACCCATAGGATGAATACGTGTGGAGTTGGATAGTGCATCTTGACCCACTTATCACTGTGGATAGGACACTTGAATCCTTCTAAGTCGATGGGTTTTCTTTTCCACGCGCGACTGGAGTTGCTTCGAAATCCGCTAGAGTTTTGTAACAACCACGGCTGATGAAATTTATGCATTTTGTTTGTATGTATGTATGTCTCTCCTTCGCTCAATATGTGGTCGAAAGCCATACTTATTATTTTCTATGTTAGCTCAGACGACACGGGTAACTGAATATCCTAGTGAAGTCTATTTCATTAACACACACATACACACATACACACACACACACACACATATATATATATATATATATATATATATATATATATATATATATAGTGCATATGAACGCGTACTTTCATAGAATATATAAACGTTCAGTAGCCAGGACCCTTGTGTGGCAGGCGGGAGCGTTACTGCTAGAGGCGAGCGGTAGCGCTCCCGCTTGCCGCGCAGGCGTCCCGGGTTCGAGCCTGGCTGTTTGAGGTTTGTATATATATATATATATATATATATATATATATATATATATATATATATATATATATATACCAATCTGAGCTGGCTACCCATTCTATAGACCAGCCCCTCGGAAAGGATGAACAGTTAGGTTAACTGTGGACCGACTGCCGCGACCAGGAATCGAACCTATGCGGGTTCGACCCCGTACGGCCTGTGAATACCTCATGCACCAGGGACGCCTCTTAGAAACTTACCCTTTATCTATGTATTGATCTCAGTGTATCAGTCGTGAAAATCTAATTAGGAGGCGTATTATGTTATATCAAACATTAATGACGACAACTGGCGCGTAATCATTGGTGGATGGTCATGATAACACATGAGAACAGAGGCTTTCTCAAAGTAGCTGCTACGTTGATGGTCACGTAGCACCAGTCACAGTCAGGTGGATCAGGACGTGTTTCACAAGGTCTTCCTCCGCCCAGTTCACCAGCCATGACCCCTGGTGTCGACTGTTTACGTGCCTCCACTCTTGCCCTACGTGACTGTAGGATGCGCTGCTCCTCTCCCTGACACCAGCTCATACTCTCCATCTTTGAATGTTCAGCCATTGTCCTTGTGGAGGACTCCTGCAGTCGCTTCCTTTTGTCTCCCTTCCGTCCCCAAAAACAAGCAACCCATTTTTTGTACGCCTGATGATTTTTTTTCCCCTTTTGTAAGGTTCCTCCGTCACAATGGGGAGGTATTAGCACCACAGACTTTCATTTTTCAGGCAGATTACACTCAGTGTGGCATCAGTACTCCTTACAATATAGTGCATGATGGATATCTTCCGTGGAATTCTTGGGGCGTTATTAACACACACACACACACACACACACACACACACACACACACACACACACACACACACAACGAGGAAATAAAACAAAAGAGACAATTCCTTTCATGATATTTTTTTCATTCTCTCATCAATGTTTTGTTATTGTCCTGATCTTATTTTCTTCTATGAGTACTTAGATTCATATAGATTTAAAAAAATGATAAATGAAAGACGTTTTTCGTTTCTGTTTCAAATCCTGGTATGTTTGTTGGAAGTGCTGAGAAAAGCAAGCGTTTGTTTTAGAGAAATTATCACACGTGTAGAGTTAAGTACACCGGATAAATTTGGTGCAACTGGAAAGTCAAAATCCAGCCCTATTTTGAGAACAGCTGAAACAATTCCATCTTTATGAGTACAACAAAAGTGGCATGTTTCTTGAGGATTGAAAAATAGGACATACGTCTCAGAGGTGGAGGGAACAAGAAGTGGGAGACCAAATTGGAGGTGGAAAGATGTAGTGAAAAAGATTTTGAGCGACCGAGGCCTCAACACACAGGAGGGTGAAAGGTGTGCAAGGATTTGAGTAAATTGGAACGATGTGGTATACCGGGGTCCATGTGCTGTCATTGGACTGAACCAGGGCATGTGAAGCGTCTGGGGTAAACCATGGAAAGGTCTGTGGGGCCTGGATGTGGACGGGAGCCGTGGTTTCAGTGCATTACACATGACAGCTAGAGACTGAGTGTGAACGAATGTGGCCTTGTTTTTGTCTAATTTCTTGGCGCTACCTTGCTGAAGCAGGGGATAGCGTTTCAGTTTCCTTTGGGACGGTGTAGCGCCAGGAATGGATGAAGGCAGGCAAGTTTGAATATGTACATGTATATATGTGCATATATATATGTCTGTGTATGTGTATGTACATGTATGTATATAAGTATATGTATGCATATGGGCGTATATATATATATATATATATATATATATATATATATATATATATATATATATATATATATATATATATATATATATATATATATATATTGGAAAGGATCACAGTTTTGCGCATGATCAAGATATTCCTATGAGTCCAGGATAAGTTCCCAAGTGCACTTTCGTGTGATAATCACATCATCAGGGGAGACACAAGAGAGAAATATAAGTCAGTTGATATACGACGAAGAGACGTAGCTAGGATGCCATTTGGTAAACTTGCGATTGTCCAAGACAGTCAACGAACGTATCATAAACTTATTATGTGGACAAGGTGAATTGTTTACAAATTCTATCAACAATAAAGTTGTCCAATTTATACAGACCATCACTAATATTAAGATTATGATTCTTTGTGTATTTAATGATAGAAGATTCAAATATATTTCTCGTGGTACTGGAGTTAGAGTTAATAACTAAGATGGCATTACTCCAGTCAATACAATGATCATAGTTTTTAACGTGATTAAACAAGGCATTCTTGTCCCGTTCTTATACTATATTTATGTTGCTTAAGTCTAGCAGAAAGATCCTTACCAGTCTACCCAACATAAAACTTATCACAATTTCTACATGGCACTTTATAGATGCACCCAGGAAAATTTTCCGGTGAGTTCCCTTCTATCATTTTGAGGTTCCTGCATCACTCAGGTCGGGACCACAGGTCATAATGTGTTGTGATGTGTGTGCGTCTATGTGCAGAGAGTAGAGGGCAAGTGAGCAGTAAGTGGTCGGTGTCTTCTTTATGGTAGTTTCATCGTGGGCATGAAGGGTCTTGGGATATGTTGAAAAGGTGTTTGTAATGTTACAATGATGGGTGATGTCCAGAGTGTAAACGGGAGAGTGTGACTCGGGCTTGTCTGGGGAGTGTAGTTTCTGATGGGTGTATGCCTGGGAGGATGGAGTTTAAGAATGAGTTGGGAGGTTGGTTGGTTTGTGTGGTTCCTGGATAATTTTAGCATGTATGTGTTTTGTCAGTGTTGTATTCGTAGAGGGTTGAGGGATCTGTGAGTAGAATTTACTTAAATGTGAGGCAGGAATAAGCATTTTATTTCTTGCTTTGGGTTCGTGGTTAGTTATACTGTGGATTGGGTGGAAGGACAATGTATTACACAAGTTGAATGATTACCTCACTAAGACAATATTGTAGAGGAAGTATGTGATCATGTAACCTCGTGAGAGCGTTTGTGACTGGTCCCTAAATTGAGCCAGTGTCATGTCATGACAGAAAGCTCCATTGATATAAGGGACTTTGCTGTACTATTAGTGCAGATATATATATATATATATTATCATTATACTCATTTGCTGTCTTCCGCGTTAGCGAGGTAGCGCAAGGAAACTGACGAAGAATGGCCCAACCCACACACATGAATACACATAAATGCCCACGCGCGCACATATACATACCTATACATTTTAACGTATACATACATATACATACAAAGACATATACAAATATATACATGTACACATCCACACTTGCTGCCTTCATCCATTCTCGTCGCCACCTCGCCACACATGAAATGGCCACAAAGGACCACATTCGTTCACGCACAGTCTCTAGCTGTCATGTGTAATGCACCGAAACCACAGCTCCCTTTCCACATCCCTAGCCTGAGCATTTGATCGACCAACCTCGAGGGGTGGATGAACAACTCGGTTGACTGTACACCGACTGACGCAACCAGGATTCGAACCTTTGTGCTCGACCCTGGGCGACCCATGAATACGTCGTGGTCAAGAACGCTAACCGCTACACCACGGAAGTCCAGTAATGGATACGAATGAGGATGTACTATGATAGAGTTACTACATCGTCCGTGAAGTATGTTAGTCAGTACACCAAGGATGCAATCGGTGGGTGTGGGAAAGGTAAATGAGAGAAGGACGTATAACAAAAAGTGTCCCTCCTTAAATGATGTAATGTAATACGATTTTCTGTCGTTTCTCTTTAGCTTCAGA
>NC_092294.1:3400605-3418105 GCF_036320965.1 Panulirus ornatus | reverse complement strand
GGAAATGAAATGTTTGAGGACAATATGTGCTGTGAGGTGGTTTGATCGAGTAAGTAATGAAAGGGTGAGAGAGATGTGTGGTAATAAAAAGAGTGTGGTTGAGAGAGCAGAGGAGGGTGTGTTGAAATGATTTGGACATATGGAGAGAATAAGTCAGGAAAGATTGGCAAAGAGGATGTATGTGTCAGAAGTGGAGGGAGAAGGAGAAGCGAGAGACCAAATTGGAGGTGGAAGGATGGGGTGAAAAAGATTTTGAGCGATCGGGGCCTGAACATAGAGGGGGGCGAAAGGCGTGCAAGGTATAGAGTGAATTGGAATAATATGGTATACCGGGGTCGATGTGCTGTCAATAGATTGAACCAGGGCATGTGAAACGTTTGGGGGTAAACCATGGAAAGGTCTGTGGATGTGAAAAGGGAGCTGTGGTTTCGGTGCATTATACATGACAGCTAGAGACTGAGTGTGAACGAGTGTGGCCGTTTTTGTATGTTCCTAGTGCTACTTCGCTGGAAGGAGGGGGTAGGGGGGAGGAGAGGGAATGCTGTTTAGTGTGTGGCGGGGTGGCGACGAGAAAGGATGAAGGCAAGCAAGTATGAATAAGTACATGTGTATATATGTATATGTCTATGTATGTATATGTATGTATACTTTGAGATGTATATGTGCGTGAGTGGGTTTTTATGTATATTCATGTGTATGTGGGTGGGTTGGGCCATTCCTCGTCTGTTTCCTTGCGCTACCTCGCTAACGCGGGAGACGGCGATTAAATATGATAATGATAATAAAGATATATATATATATATATATATATATATATATATATATATATATATATATATTCTGTTTCCTCTTTTAGAAATTGAAACACAAGGGAGGGTTTCCAGCCCCCCGCTCTCTCCTCCTTTAATCGCCTTCTACGACACTTGGGGAATACGTGAGAAGTATTCTTTCTCCCTTAGCCCCTATTACACATGACAGCTAGAGGCTGAGTGTAAACGAATGTGACCTTTTTTTTGCCTGGCTTCCTAGCGCTACCTCGCTGAAGCTTGGAGGTAGCGATGCTGTTTACTATGGTGCGGGAACTGGCGTTCTCGAATGATTCAACTTTAGGAAGCGACTCTATGTCTACCCTACACAACTTTGAAATCTTTTGTGTCAAGATCCATCAAGACAAATTTGACTTCGTAGAAGTTGTTAGATATGTGGGGATCATAGTATGGTATTACTATGCCAAGTGACAGAAACATTGGCTGAATTGCTATGAAATGCTATATGAAATGCTATGATATGTTATATGAAATGCTATGAAATGCTGTACTCTTTTAGGAGTATTGCTGGATTATGAGACTAGATTGATGGGAGGCTCATACATTTCTCATACCTCCAATTTTTTGTCTCTAAACATTTCATTCATCTGATTATTACAGTTGATCACTTGTTTCATACAGCTAATTGATGTAGTTGTTCACGATTGAAATCTACGTATGTCAAATTTCGTAAGCACTTAAGTAGATAAACATTTTCAGTTATCTACTTCAATTCTGGGTCTTTCAAAGGGCCAGTGAAAAACCAATTAAGGGAGCTGGATTTGGCCCGCGGGCCCTTAGTTGAATAGCCCTGCTATGGACAGATGGGCCGAAAAAAGACTGTGCATCGTATGACCTTTGACCTCTTTAGAATAATAATGTGTTAGTATATTGAATAAGAGTGAATATATGTAAACAGGAAATGTTCACTAAATTTACCAAATGTTCGTTATACAATAACAGGCATCAGTGTTCACCACACAATAACAGCCATCAATGTTCACCACACAATAACAGCCATCAATGTTCATCACACAATAACAGCCATCAATGTTCACCACACAATAACAGGCGTCAATGTTCACCACACAATAACAGGCGTCAATGTTCACCACACAATAACAGCCATCAATGTTCACCACACAATAACAGCCATCAGTGTTCACCACACAATAACAGCCGTCAGTGTTCACCACACAATAACAGTCATCAACGTTCACCACACAATAACAGACATCAGTGTTCACCACACAATAACAGACATCAGTGTTCACCACACAATAACAGCCATCAATGTTCATCACACAATAACAGGCATCAGTGTTCACCACACAATAACAGTCATCAATGTTCACCACACAATAACAGTCATCAGTGTTCACCACACAATAACAGGTATCAGTGTTCACCACACAATAAAAATACTTTAAATGCGAGGCATTTAAGAACATATCATTCCGCTAAATTAAGAAATGAATATATTATGGCCAAATAATATTGTAAAGGGGAAACAAAGTTTTATTGGCTCTTGCCTTCTATAGAACACTGGAAATGCTTCAAATCTCATAAGAACTCATTCCAGTGTGGAAATGACTATGTAGTCTGTATTTGTGGAAATGAAGCTGTAGTCTGTATTTGTGGAAATGAATCTGTAGGCTGTATTTATGGAAATGTATTTGTAGGTTGTATTTGTGGAAATGTATTTGTAGGTTGTATTTGGAAATATATTTTTAGGTAGTATTTCGTCTTAGTTGATGAAGGCTATTTAGAATACCATCGTTAGATATACGCCTGTTAGGATGGTGTGTCTTTAACTCCGTGAAATGCTTTAAAAGCTTAAGATAAGTAAATGAAAATCACTTTTGGGAGTATTGAACTACTGTGGATGACTAGCAAGCCTCAGGCCAGTCGGCACCAAAACGAACGAATGATTCAAAAAAAAAAATTTTATACTGAGAAAAAAAAATAGAAAGACGTAGAAATTTGATCAAAAACGATACATTCTCGTCCATAAAGTTTAAAATTTAGACACCACTTGTCTCCTGGGATGAGAGTAAAGCATATAATAAGGTTGAAACATTTTTTGTACTGTAATAGGAAAACACATCGTATTACTGAATGGTAATACACAGAATTTGGAAGATGAATCGTTACTTATATTTATGTCATCATATGGTAAGGGACGATTCGAATAAACCATAGTGTAGATGTTTTCCTTTCACATACATAGTGTAGATGTTTTCCTTTCACATACATAGTGTAGATGTTTTCCTTTCACATACATAGTGTAGATATTTTCCTTTCACATACATAGTGTAGATATTTTCCTTTCACATACATAGTGTAGACATTTTCCTTTCACATACATAGTGTAGATATTTTCCTTTCACATACATAGTGTAGATATTTTCCTTTCACATACATAGTGTAGATATTTTCCTTTCACATACATAGTGTACATATTTTCCTTTCACATACAGGGAATTCTAGCATTACGTGTTAGCTGCAGCATGTGTTTGCAAATATACATATAACGACTGTCGTCATTTGTTGCTGAACTGGGACGCTCCTGTGTTGAAAATAAGAATCAAACCCCCGTCTTTAGTTGGGTCCGAGTTGGGCAACCAGTTTGTTTTTTGGTTGTACCACCAGCAACCACAAGACCTTTGGTTGGTTGGTCAGGACTGTACTGTTAGGAAGGCTTCGTCCATTTGAGAGACATATGCCAGCAGGGTATCAGGCGTGTGCTGCTGTATGCTGGGTGTCTATGGTGGAGCCTCAGGTGGATTACTACCGTCCTAACTTTGTGTCGCTTGAAGTGTTGCATAGAATCACCACACATTCTGTGTGTCAGAGCATCGCGCATGCGCCATAGTTCTGTCATCACTCCATTCTTTCCCGTTTCCTTAACATTCTGTGCCTCACCTTTTTCATAACTTTTTCTTGAACTAAAGTCCTGGTCTTGATGGCTTCATCTCGTGACTAGAGCCTCTGACCTTAATTTATGGAGATTTACAGCTTTTTCAAGAGCACAAGAGAGATGGAGGATCCTGCGGGAGCACAGTATCTTTCTATGGGTCTTGTGTCCACACAGACGTATGGTGGCTCAAATCCGTAAATCACCTAGAACATGACAGTTCGCATCATGGCTTCTTCACATGAAATCGAAGCTCAATAGCTCGCTATTATATGGTACATGATCATTGATATTCACACTCTGGTGGACATGAAGTAAGAATGTTTTTGCGTCATTACTGTAGGAATTCCAAGGCTTTGACCCATGAGAACCGAAAAGTTGACTCAATTGTGTTCGAGAAGAGGTCAATGTGCTTAAGGCTACAGATGCTCTGTGTTTAATACGCTCAGTCATCCTTTCAGGATGACAACTCAAACGAGTCCCAGTTTAAAGTTAATCGTGTTGTGAACCAGTACAGAGACTGGATATAGTGTTCTTCAGAATTTCTCTCTTGATGCTCAGTCACGCATGCGCGTTATCAGCTCTCGAACGAAGTGTTGCCTAATATCAGCGCAGCCCACAGAGCGTCAGATGTGCTTTGGATGATGCACACTTGGGTTAGTTTGACGAGATAAAGTAGAGTAGATAGAAGGAGCCAGGAAACCAAGGCTTATAGGCCCTAAAAAAACACCCGGATCAGTTTTCCTCGTCTAGTTAAACAGGATTGTATCTCAGACCGAATTTCAGCTGGTGTCATCATCCACCAACGCGTTTCCCTTAGCTGATAAACAGACTATCGCATTCCTTGTTCCCCATGAGATTAAAGTTGTACAATCCATATATCACGCAGGTAAGGTCTTGGTTTATATAAAACAAGAATTCCTCTTCTTTATTAAGACGTGGAATTTTTCCCATATACTGACCAAAGGTCGTGTCCAATCCGTTCTTCCCCCGCAAACATTTCCCTCCATCGCTCACAACTTTGCTCGGGTCCTTGGTAGCTTTTGCCATATTTATGGCCTTGTATATCTTACAAGACTGAAAGACTCTGGCATCAGGATCTTTTCACTGAGACTCGCTTCCTCTGGTGTTCTGTAACTTGTTCTTTTTCTATGTTGTTCCGGATACATCAAAGTGTTCTGGAACTGCTTATGTTTCTGGGCCATTTTGCTCTGCTTCCGTTCCTCTGATTCTTCCTTTCGCTCGTTTGTATGATCCCTAGTGTCATCTTCGACCTCTATGTCCCCCTACATCTCTGGATTAATCATGATATCCTTTATCTATGGTATCCTTTATCTATGGTATCCTTTATCTATGTCATTTATTCATAATTACCCCAGGGATCAATTCTTATGGAGACCTGGTGTTACCCAGAACCTTTCGAAATGGTTCTTGCACTCCAAGGCTGCTCGACTTCCAGTAGCAGGGAACTGTAGACTCCTTTGGAGTGAGAAGGTCTTTGATTTGGTGTTTACTCTCAATGATATAGCCTTATCCAACGAGAATTGTAACCTAGGCAGAGTCCGGTAACACATACATTCATCTTTAGCCACGAATATATGTGTAGTTTTCTTCATATCTTCTTCCTTTCCACATACCATCTATATTTTGAATCCCTCATCTACAACCCTACGACCATTGTGGAGCAGGAAACTGTGTTAACCTTAATGATTCGTCAACACACAAACTCCTATATTTACCACACATTTACCAATCTGTAAACTGAGGTGTTTTCATATGCCTCTTCCATTCCACAGTAGAATCTTTGCAATATTTTTTCTCCTACGTTAGTATTTAGCACTTATCTTTCATCTTAGTATTGTCTTTCGTTATAGAACTAAAGAAAAACAGAATTTACCTTACCCTTTTGTTAAAAGACCTACGCTGGACCTTGAACATCCCTTTACTTCATACTTTAAATTCTCATTTCTTCATTCTCTCTTATCCTGCTTTCCACAAGTCTCCCTTTATCACGATGCTTCTATATTAAAGTTCATTATTATTCGCTTGGTTGAGCCTCGCCTCTTAACTTGCCGCTCCACCATCTTATATCAGTACAGTTTTAAAATCCACTATAATATCAAACTCATCTCTCCTCTCTCTCTCTCTTTTCTTATCTTTTGGACTATGAAGTAAGTGGAAGTCCATTCACGATCCTCTCTTCTCTTCACCTACGTATAAACACACTTTTATATATAGAAAATGTGCTTACATGTATATACACTACCCTATCCAAGAAAAACTAGTTTAATATTCAGTGTTGTGGATGAAGGCATCAGCATTCTGACAAGCACAGCGCTTGTAGCATCATTGATAAGTCATCTAACGACTTGTTAACACAGGCCATCATGAGCCAGACACCCTAACGTGAAGCTAAAAAAATATGCTGTGTACCGCAGCGTAATGATAACAACACTTAGCTTCTGATGTACACTGGGTACAGCAGGTGGCGATAACACCACAGCACATGTAATAGGCTCCAGGTAGTGTGGCTTGTACTATGTACACAAGCTCTTACATCAGAGTTTCCAGTAGATAACAAAGTGGGCGACCAGAGTTTCTAGTAGGTAACAAAGTGGACGAGACATATCGTGTACAAAGTGTCTTGTGGAACAGAGTGTACAGAGAGCAACGTAAGGTGTCGTGTACATCGAATTAGATGACGGCTTTACCCGGCCACTTCCTCTTCTCTTCATGGGTATAATGTCGGGAAATTTGTCCCGCTGGAAAAGAATTGTTCGAGGCCTTTGTGTGTGTGTGTGTGTGTGTGTGTGTGTGTGTGTGTGTGTGTTACATCGAATGCCGTCCCTGCGCATGCGTCTGTACAGAATATTCCGAATATCTCTTGTGATTTACGTGTGCAATACTGATGTTCATAATCTGTAAGTATTCATTTGGACGTCTTTGATCCAAGATCGTACTGAGAGAATCAATATAGAGGAAGTGACATCTTCAAGATTTCAATTACCGCTGAGTCACTGTGGTTTGGTATCTTATTTTCATCTTTCACGTGGGATCTAATGATTGTTGACTTATATTCAAATGACCTTCTCGCCATCATAGGCAACTTGGACCGTGCGATATAAAGATGAGAGTCCTTTGTCTCCATCACACTTCACAATATCATATCAAATATCTTAATCTATTACATATATAGACGAACGCTCTTTCCTCAGTGAGTGACTGGTATTCTATAAGAACTGGAAAAGTTATATAGCTTTCCTATACTTAACATTTATGGTATAAGATGTAATTATGGGTCGACACTATACGCTTAAAGCACAAAAGTTTGTCCTTTTCTCCGTTGGGTGACTGATCTTAAATCACTTGGCCAATATCAACTAAATTTTATGGGATGATTTTGGAGCAAGTCCATCGGCTTCCTCGTCTGAACACGGAGATCTCTGGCTTCCTCATCTGGACACAGAGTGAATTGGTCTCCTCGTCTGGAGATGGAAAACTTTTGCCTCTCCGCTTGGAGACAGATTAAAAAAAAAGGGGTTTTAATGGAGGGAGGGGGCGCCACAACCCCCTCCACCTCACATCCTACATGTTGGGATGGGGTTGAAATAAATGTACTTTGAGTAAAACTCGGGTTAATGAAATAATTATAGATGATATCGTGATGATAACCAATATATTACTGTACCTTTACTAAAACCTGCTGAGGAAGAGCTCCAAGACCCGACATATCCCTGGAATCTACTGGTACACTAGATGGGTTTCCAGGTACTCACGTGAATGTTTCCAGGATATACGATCGAGAAGATCCAAGATGATATGGGACATTCCAGAATTATGGAAAGCAGCGACTGACCCTAGTTACGAATATTGATTCGTATTTTTGAGCTTTGAGACAACACGATCACCTTTCCAGGCTTCTCCGACGATGGAATCTTCTTACGACGCCCTCTGGAACGATACAGTCCTCTGTAACATTCCTCCCACTAAGGTAGATCTCGCTAACTGTTCCTGGTTTATGATGTCACAGTCACAGTGGTATTTTTCGACGGCTATCCGACGCAGAATGACACGAAGTGGTGGGTTCTGCCGTGACCACATCTCCTAACACCTTTGCACTGCATTCTCTCTACGGAAGGTTTTCCCCCAGTGACTCTTACCTAAATATGTAAGTGTTTCATGGTGCCCTAGACGAGGTTTGAACTCATTGTGTTCAAGGAATTAAAGAAACAGCCAAGAGGTTGAAAGAGACTGAATAGCAAGAAACGGCCACAGAAACTGATAGAGAGCAAGATTTAGCTAGATACAAGTTGAGCATAACCAGACGAACACAAGAGACACCTGAATGAAACTAGTTGTGTCAGACAAGACTGAAATCGTGGCAGAATGACTGAAATAACAACCCAGGAATCAGTTACAGACGATGGTATCCTGTAACGTATCTTGTAACAATGATGCTAACGTATGTGGAATCAGTTACAGACGGTCGATACCTGTAACGTATCCTGTAACAATGATGATAACGTATGTGGAATCAGTTACAGACGGTGGTTTCCTGTAACGTATCCTGTAACAATGATGATAACGTATGTGGAATCAGTTACAGACGGTGGTTTCCTGTAACGTATCCTGTAACAATGATGATAACGTATGTGGAATCACTTACAGACGGTCGATACCTGTAACGTATCTTGTAACAAAGATGATAACGTATGTGGAATCAGTTACAGACGGTGGTTTCCTGTAACGCATCCTGTAACAATGATGATAACGTATGTGGAATCAGTTACAGACGGTGGTTTCCTGTAACGCATCCTGTAACAATGATGATAACGTATGTGGAATCAGTTACAGACGGTGGTTTCCTGTAACGCATCCTGTAACAATGATGATAACGTATGTGGAATCAGTTACAGACGGTGGTTTCCTGTAACGCATCTTGTAACAATGATAATAACGTATGTGGAATCAGTTACAGACAGTGGTTCCCTGTAACGTATCCTGTAA
Source organism: Panulirus ornatus (assembly GCF_036320965.1). Classification (NCBI taxonomy): domain Eukaryota; kingdom Metazoa; phylum Arthropoda; class Malacostraca; order Decapoda; family Palinuridae; genus Panulirus; species Panulirus ornatus. The sequence continues at coordinate 3,409,375 of NC_092294.1, read as the reverse complement.
CAATGATGATAACGTATGTGGAATCAGTTGAAGACGATGGTTCTCTGTAACGCATCTTGTAACAATGATGATAACGTATGTGGAATCAGTTAAAGACGATGGTTCTCTGTAACGCATCTTGTAACAATGATGATAACGTATGTGGAATCAGTTACAGACGGTCGATACCTGTAACGCATCTTGTAACAATGATGATAACGTATGTAGAACTCATTAGTTTTGTGTTATTCATCGTGACGTCATCGTTTATCATTATTCAAAGCTTGGGACCCGGATGGATGACAGGTACCACAGCTTACAATGATATGTCACCTTCCACAGTGTCAGTGTAAGGAAGACGCTCAGTGGAACTGAACGTGCATGAACACCTGAGGGGATAAGAATGTGAGGAATGTATTGATCATGTACCTCCAGGTTACACATTCTTTTCTTATCAATTAATGTTGAATATTGTAGTACTGTACGATAACCGAGACTGTTGTGTAACTGCAGTATGATTGAAAATGTATCATATGGTTATAGCCCATCATACGGTGTAGTGATGATGGATTTATATATACGTAAATCCTGAAGAAGATTCATACACATGGCACGGAACTTTAGAATGTGCTATGCCGTAACATGGGCTGATGAGTTATGAAAGGAAGATCAGTTTTACAAGGATAAACAGTTGGCATTTGCTGTTAGTGGAAGGTGAAGGGATATGTGCTTTCACTTCAAGAATTATAGTAACAGTGTGGTATTCAGTGAGGTATTCCTTCACTACAGTTCATTAGAACAGTTCATTGTTAATATCATTGTTATGGAATGAATGTCACGTTGCCTGTTATTTCACACGTATCTAAACTTCACGAAGTGCAGAAGTATATTCTCAAACCGTTCTTTCAATAGAAGATCTATACTGACTCTGTCTCTAGATTCCCCACATAGATTTAGACTACTGCCAAGGTACATGGTCTAAATCTAAGGTAAACGCTCTATAAAGTAGGAAACAAATATTCCAAGATTCCTTTTCGTACTTATCCCTTGATCGTCTGAACTCCCCAGATCAATATCGTAAGTGTCATTCTTCCCGCCAATGATGTCATTTAGAGGCTGATTGGGGCGCTCCCCGGACGGGTCTAATGAGTAAATCACTTATCCTCTGGAAATAGACGGAGATGATGACTTAAGATAGACGACAACGGAACGATGGAACGGTGAGGCAGGTATTAGGGATCCGTTCCCAAGGGAAAGGTTTCATTCCTCGTTCCCTCGTGAGCTTGTGGTCTTCGAATCATCCAGCAAGTCTCAGTCATGAGTTATACAAATCCAACCTGATGACCAAACTATCGTTACGGTTCATCCTCTCCACCAAGATCTTATTTAGTAACCACCCCATTCACTGTCTACAGATAGGAAGGGAATAATTTGTGACGCTCGTTTGCCAAGGGCGTCTGAGCTACGTCTCTTCCTTGTATATCAACTGGCTGTCTACGTCTCTTATCTCATTCTTGTGTCTCCCCTGATGATGTGATTATTACACGAAAGTGCACTTGGGAACTTATCGTGTTTCATTTTCCTGTGGTCCTTTTGCATATACTAGATCACGCGCACCACTGTGACCTCTTGCAATATGTGTTCTGCGAAGGAGGGTAAATGTGCTGGAAATGAGATGTTTGAAGACAATATGTGGTGTGGGTTGGTTTGATCGAGTAAGTAATGAAAGGATAAGAGAGATGTGTGGTGGTAAAAAGAGTGTGGTTGAGAGAGCAGAGGAGAGTGTTTTGAAATGGTTTGGTCACACGGAAAGAATGAGTGAGGAAAGATTGACAATGAGGATATTTGTGTCAGAGGTGGAGGGAACGAGAAGTGGGAAACAAAATTGGAGGTGGAAAGATGGAGAGAAAAAGATTTTGAGTGATCGGGGCCTGAACAAGCAGGAGGGTGAAAGCCGTGCAAGGAATAGAGTGAATTGGAACGATGTGGTATACCGGGGTCGGCGTGCTGTCAATGGATTGAACCAGGACATGTGAAGCGTCTGGGGTAAACTATGGAAAGTTTTGTGGGGCCTGAATGTGGAAAGGGATCTGTGATTTCGGTGCATTATACATGACAGCTAGAGACTGAGTGTGAACGAATGTGGCCTTTGTTGTCTTTTCCTAGCGCTACCTCGCGCACATGCGGGGGGAGAGAGTTGTCATATCATGTATAGCGGGGTGGCGACGAGAATGAATGAGGGCAGACAGTATGAATTATGTACATGTTTATATATGTATATGTCTGTGTGTGTACATATATGTATACGTTGAGATTTATAGGTATGTATATGTGCGTGTGTGGACGTGTATGTATATACATGTGTATGTGGGTGGATTGGGCCATTCTTTCGTCTGTTTCCTTGCGCTACCTCACTAACGCGGGAGAAAGCGACAAAGTACAATAAAAAAAATAAATAATATATATATATATATATATATATATATATATATATATATATATATATATATATATATATATATATATATATTGGTTCTCAGTGAATGTAGGTTTGCGGCAGGAGTGTGTGATATCTCCATGGTTGTTTAATTTGTTTATGGATGGGGTTGTTAGGGAGGTGAATGCAAGAGTTTTGGAAAGAGGGGCAAGTATGCAGTCTGTTGTGGATGAGAGAGCTTGGGAAGTGAGTCAGTTGTTGTTCGCTGATGATACAGCGCTGGTGACTGATTCATGTGAGAAACTGCAGAAGCTGGTGACTGAGTTTGGTAAAGTGTGTGAAAGAAGAAACTTGAGAGTAAATGTGAATAACAGCAAGGTTATTAGGTACAGTAGGGTTGAGGGTCAAGTCAGGTGGGAGGTAAGTTTGAATGGAGAAAAACTGGAGGAAGTGAAGTGTTTTAGATATCTGGGAGTGGATCTGGCAGCGGATGGAACCATGGAAGCGGAAGTGAATCATAGGGTGGGGGAGGGGGCGAAAATTCTGGGAGCCTTGAAAAATATTTGGAAGTCGAGAACATTATCTCGGAAAGCAAAAATGGGTATGTTTGAAGGAATAGTGGTTCCATCAATGTTGTATGGTTGCGAGGCGTGGGCTATAGATAGAGTTGTGCGCAGGAGGGTGGATGTGCTGGAAATGAGATGTTTGAGGACAATATGTGGTGTGAGGTGGTTTGATCGAGTAAGTAATAATAGGGTAAGAGAGATGTGTGGTAGTAAGAAATGTGTGGTTGAGAGAGCAGAAGAGGGTGTTTTGAAATGGTTTGGTCACATGGAGAGAATGAGTGAGGAAAGCTTGACCAAGAGGATATATGTGTCAGAGGTGGAGGGAACGAGGAGAAGTGGGAGACCTAATTGGAAGTGGAAAGATGGAGTGAAAAAGATTTCGAGTGATCGGGGCCTGAACATGCAGGAAGGTGAAAGGCGTGCAAGGAATAGAATGAATTGGAACGATGTGGTATACCGGGGTCGGCGTGCTGTCAATGGATTGAACCAGGGCATGTGAAGCATCTGGGGTAAACCATGGAAAGTTGTGTGGGGCCTGGATGTGGAAAGGGAGCTGTGGTTTCGGTGCATTATTACATGACAGCTATAGACTGAGTGTGAACGAATGGGGCCTTTGTTGTCTTTTCCTAGCGCTACCTCGCACACATGAGGGGGGAGGGGGTTATTTCATGTGTGGCGGGGTGGCGACGGGAATGAATAAGGGCAGACAAATGAATTATGTACATGCTTATATATGTATATGTCTGTGTGTGTATATATATATGTATACGTTGAGATGTATAGGTATGTATATGTGCGTGTGTGGACGTGTATGAATATACATGTGTATGTGGGTGGGTTGGGCCATTCTTTCTTCTGTTTCTATGCGCTTCCTCGCTAACGCGGAAACAGCGACAAAGTAAGGTTATTTAATGTATGTATGACTCATGGTGAGGTGCCTGAGGATTGGCGGAATGCGTGCATAGTGCCATTGTACAAAGGCAAAGGGGATAAGAGTGAGTGCTCAAATTACAGAGGTATAAGTTTGTTGAGTATTCCTGGTAAATTATATGGGAGGGTATTGATTGAGAGGGTGAAGGCATGTACAGAGCATCAGATTGGGGAAGAGCAGTGTGGCTTCAGAAGTGGTAGAGGATGTGTGGATCAGGAGTTTGCTTTGAAGAATGTATGTGAGAAATACTTAGAAAAGCAAATGGATTTGTATGTAGCATTCATGGATCTGGAGAAGGCATATGATAGAGTTGATAGAGATGCTTTGTGGAAGGTATTAAGAATATATGGTGTGGGAGGCATGTTGTTAGAAGCAGTGAAAAGTTTTTATCGAGGATGTAAGGCATGTGTACGTGTAGGAAGAGAGGAAAGTGATTGGTTCTCAGTGAATGTAGGTTTGCGGCAGGGGTGTGTGATGTGTCCATGGTTGTTTAATTTGTTTATGGATGGGGTTGTTAGGGAGGTGAATGCAAGAGTTTTGGAAAGAGGGGCAAGTATGAAGTCTGTTGGGGATGAGAGAGCTTGGGAAGTGAGTCAGTTGTTGTTCGCTGATGATACAGCGCTGGTGACTGATTCATGTGAGAAACTGCAGAAGCTGGTGACTGAGTTTGGTAAAGTGTGTGAAAGAAGAAAGTTAAGAGTAAATGTGAATAAGAGCAAGGTTATTAGGTACAGTAGGGTTGAGGGGCAAGTCAATTGGGAGGTGAGTTGAATGGAGAAAAACTGGAGGAAGTGAAGTGTTTTAGATATCTGGGAGTGGATCTGGCAGCGGATGGAACCATGGAAGCGGAAGTGGATCATAGGGTGGGGGAGGGGGCGAAAATTCTGAGAGCCTTGAAGAATGTGTGGAAGTCGAGAACATTATCTCGGAAAGCAAAAATGGGTATGTTTGAAGGAATAGTGGTTCCAACAATGTTGTATGGTTGCGAGGCGTGGGCTATGGATAGAGTTGTGCGCAGGAGGATGGATGTGCTGGAAATGAGATGTTTGAGGACAATGTGTGGTGTGAGGTGGTTTGACGAGTAAGTAACGTAAGGGTAAGAGAGATGTGTGGAAATAAAAAGAGCGTGGTTGAGAGAGCAGAAGAGGGTGTTTTGAAATGGTTTGGGCACATGGAGAGAATGAGTGAGGAAAGATTGACCAAGAGGATATATGTGTCGGAGGTGGAGGGAACGAGGAGAAGAGGGAGACCAAATTGGAGGTGGAAAGATGGAGTGAAAAAGATTTTGTGTGATCGGGGCCTGAACATGCAGGAGGGTGAAAGGAGGGCAGGGAATAGAGTGAATTGGAGCGATGTGGTATACCGGGGTTGACGTGCTGTCAGTGGATTGAATCAGGGCATGTGAAGCGTCTGGGGTAAACCATGGAAAGCTGTGTAGGTATGTATATTTGCGTGTGTGGACGTATGTATATACATGTGTATGGGGGTGGGTTGGGCCATTTCTTTCGTCTGTTTCCTTGCGCTACCTCGCAAACGCGGGAGACAGCGACAGAGTATAATAAAAAAAAATATAATAATAATAATATATAAGTGTGTGTGTGTGTGTGTGTGTGTGTGTGTGTGTATGTGTGATCCCCATGAGGTCCTTATGTACACAAGCTCCAGCTCGACATCAGAGTACAAATTACTGCCCACCCAACTGGTCTGGGTAGTGACACAGAATCCCAGACGTGCTTAATGAACCTGCTGCATGTGACTGACTGACACTGTCGTCATCTTTGTCATATGACACGTTTGTAATGCGTGTCAGAAGTACCCCCTCCTATGACACGTTTGTAATGCGTGTCAGAAGTACCCCCTCCTATGACATTTGTAATGTGTGTCAGAAGTACCCCTCATATGACACGTTTGTAATGCGTGTCAGAAGTACCCCTCATATGACACGTTTGTAATGCGCGTCAGAAGTACCCCCTCATATGACGTGTTTGTAATGCGTGTCAGAAGTACCCCTCATATGACACGTTTGGAATGCGTGTCAGAAGTACCCCTCATATGACACGTTTGTAATGCGTGTCAGAAGTACCCCTCATATGACACGTTTGTAATGCGTGTCAGAAGTACCCCCTCATATGACGTGTTTGTAATGCGTGTCAGAAGTACCCCTCATATGACACGTTTGGAATGCGTGTCAGAAGTACCCCTCATATGACACGTTTGTAATGCGTGTCAGAAGTACCCCTCTCATATGGTACATTTGTAATGCGTGTCAGAAGTACCCCCTCATATGACACGTTTGTAATGCGTGTCAGAAGTAACCCTCATATGACACGTTTGTAATGTGTGTCAGAAGTACCCCTCATATGACACGTTTGTAATGCGTGTCAGAAGTACCCCTCATATGACACGTTTGTTATGCGTGTCAAAATTATCCCTTCATATGACACGTTTGTAATACGTGTCAGAAGTACCCCCTCATATGACATGTTTGTAATGCGTGTCAGAAGTACCCCTCATATGAAACGTTTGTAAAACGTGTCAGTAGTACCCCCTCATATGACATTTGTAATACGTGTCAGAAGCACCCCCTCATATGACACATTTGTAATGCGTGTCAGAAGCACCCCTCATATGACGTGTTTGTAATGCGTGTCAGAAATACCCCCTCATATAGCACGTTTGTAATGCGTGTTAGAAGTACCCCCTCATATAGAACGTTTGTAATGCGTGTCAGAAGTACCCCCTCATATGACGTTTGTAATGCGTGTCAGAAGTACCCCCTCATATGCCACGTTTGTAATGCGTGTCAGAAGTACCCCCTCATATAGAACGTTTGTAATGCGTGTCAGAAGTACCCCTCCATATGACATTTGTAATGCGTGTCAGAAGTACCCCCTCATATGACGTTTGTAATGCGTGTCAGAAGTACCCCCTCATATGACGCGTTTGTAATTGCTGTCAGAAGTACCCCCTCATACGACACATTTGTAATACGTGTCAGAAGTACCCCCTCATACGACACATTTGTAATGCGTGTCAGAAGCACCTCTCATATGACGTGTTTGTAATGCGTGTCAGAAGTACCCCCTCATACGACACATTTGTAATGCGTGTCAGAAGTACCCCTCATATGACACGTTTGTAATGCGTGTCAGAAGTACCCCCTCATATGACACGTTTGTAATGCGTGTCAGAAGCACCTCTCATATGACGTGTTTGTAATGCGTGTCAGAAGTACCCCCTCATACGACACATTTGTAATGCGTGTCAGAAGTACCCCTCATATGACACGTTTGTAATGCGTGTCAGAAGACCCCCTCATATGACACGTTTGTAATGCGTGTCAGAAGTACCCCCTCATGACACGTTTGTAATGCGTGTCAGAAGTACCCCTCATATGACACCGGATGTAATGCGTGTCAGAAGTACCCCTCATATAACACGTTTGTAATGCGTGTCAGAAGTACCCCTCATATGACATGTTTGTAATGCGTGTCAGAAGTACCCCTCATATGACATGTTTGTAATGTGTGTCAGAAGTACCCCCTCATATAGCACGTTTGTAATGCGTGTCAGAAGTACCCCTCATATAACACGTTTGTAATGCGTGTCAGAAGTACCCCCTCATATGACACGTTTGTAATGCGTGTCAGAAGTACCCCTCATATGACACGTTTGTAATGTGTGTCAGAAGTACCCCCTCATATAGCACGTTTGTAATGCGTGTCAGAAGTACCCCTCATATAACACGTTTGTAATGCGTGTCAGAAGTACCCCTCATATGACACGTTTGTAATGCGTGTCAGAAGTACCCCTCATATGACACCGGATGTTCTCATAATGCGATTCCGTTACTCACAACGCTGGTTAAGTATGAGGGAGATTTCCCTGGTGTGAGTTACCAGTGGATGATGAGGCGTGACCGGGTTTGTGGTTGCTTGTGGTTACCCATAGTTGAAGATGGTAACGTGTTACTGTCTCATGTTACGCAAATGTGACTACCTTGGTGACTCAGAGGCGTTACTGGTAACATGTAATATTTCCTCGTTCGTAAAACTACGTCAGAAATTGTGAAGAATAATGAAAATCAGAATACATTAACAAAATATAGGAAATCAGAATACATTAACAACATCTAGTTTATTTCGCATGTTAACAATCTCACATTTTTGTAATACATCTTAGAAAACGAGAAGATATTAGACGTTACCACTAACCTGTTACTGCTTGTTACAAGAGTCAGCATTGTTGGCCTGACGACATGTTGGTACGTGTTGCTGCAGAGATCCTATTGGCTGAGGCTAACAAGGTGTTCTAGGTCGAGGCTGACGGGGTGTTCCAGGTCGAGGCTGAACAGGTGTTCCAGGTCGAGGCTGACCAGGTGTTCCAGGTCGAGGCTGACCAGGTGTTCCAGGTCGGGGCTGACGGGGTGTTCTAGGTCGAGGCTGACCAGGTGCTGACCAGGTGTTCCAGGTCGAGGCTGACGGGGTGCTCCAGGTCGAGGCTGACGAGGTGTTCCAGGTCGAGGCTGACCAGGTGTTCCAGGTCGAGGCTGAACAGGTGTTCCAGGTCGAGGCTGACCAGGTGTTCGAGGTCGGGACTGACGGGGTGTTCCAGGACGAAGCTGACGAGGAGTTCCAGGTCGAGGCTGACCAAGTGTTCCAGGTCCAAGCTGACGAGGAGTTCCAGGTCGAGGCTGACCAAGTGTTCCAGGTCCAAGCTGACGAGGAGTTCCAGGTCGGGGCTGGCGGGGTGTTCCAGGTCCAAGCTGACGAGGAGTTCCAGGTCGAGGCTGACCAAGTGTTCCAGGTCCAAGCTGACGAGGAATTCCAGGTCGAGGCTGACCAGGTGTTCCAGGTC